>NW_027185415.1:523683-648683 GCF_022577435.1 Embiotoca jacksoni | reverse complement strand
TTTATTTACATTTTACACACTCCCAACTTTTTGGAAATTAGGTTCTTTTCTGTCTGTCCACAAATGACTGTCTCACATCCCATCATCTGTAGTTCACATGCTTGTTCTGCATTCAGTCTTTTCATCAGTTAATGAAATGGCCGGTGAGAGGTTATCCACTGAAGTCCACTCTTATGGAATCATTTAAATGTTCATCTGTCAGTCTGGTTCTGAAGTCAGAGTTCATGACATTCATGTCAGAAAAAGCTGCTTCACAATGAAGAAGCACATAAAGCAGACCTTTTCAGAGCTGCTTGGTGAAGGTTCCTTTAGTTCTCTGACTTTACTAGTTCCCAATCACGCTGTGAACGCTGTTGAGAATCTATCTGGACATCATTTTGGAGGTTTATATCCTCCACCTCCATCTCCACAGGACTGATACAGAAGCGTTGAGCCGTCCGTGCTGAAGTCTCACCTCCGTCCACTCTGTGAAGGGGTTGGTAATAAATGTCACGCAGGCCTCTGTCGGTCTACTCCTGTCTTACTCTGCTACTTTCTACACATCTGCTGCACCTGCAAGGCTTTCCAACATCTTTGAGTCGGACAGGAGGTGCTGACAGGTTTTGTTTTTCACTTGCTGAATGTAAAATGACAGCACTGATCACATCACGTATGTTTTTATCTTGACTTGTAACTGTAGGTTCTGTAATTTGGTTCTCATAATCTAGGGTGAGGATTCAGTTTATACAAACATTTGGGAACAATAGATTAAACAGGGCTCAATTTATTACAAGAAAACTGTCCTACACAGCTAAAAGAAAATTCAGCACATCAGCTATGACAACTCTTTGGCTCACAGAAACCTATGGTCAATTCATAAACGTATCACTAAATCTTTCAAAATATGCTAACTCACTTAACATCTTTATCTCAATAACACTTAATTCAAATCAATCATTAGACAACATGGAGAATGAGGGAACCAAGATCATTTGTCTTTGCTTGGACCAACATGAACATGGCTGTAGCTGTGATTTCTACGTCAATCTCTGAGTGACTCTGTTGATGTTTCCGATTTGAATAGAAACACCAACTGGCAGAGTTAACATCAAACCCACCTGACCCAGATTCAGCTTTTCTGTCACGTGTGCATGAATTATCTTTGTCATAGTATCATTGAGGATGTATTTGTATTTCATTTGTGAATCAGGAAATATTTTTGTATGGATCATTCTCGTGGACATTATATGTTGGGCAAAATATAACCACCACCGTCCAACTGGTTGGTGTGATTGTGAATGCTTTATTGAAATTACTGGCTGTGACTAAAAAAGCTAATAATATGAAATGTTTGATTAGAGTTCATGTTTGAGCATTACAGTACACACCAATAGTGGAGGGCACAACTTTTAATATGATGGTGGTAAAATGTTGCTGTGTAATAACTCTATGCAGAGAAGTCTATCCACCTTTCTTCACCAACTGAGCCTGAACTTATTCTTCATATCTTCATCATCTTTTGCTCAAAAATCCTAAAGCCTCTAACCTTTGAGGTAATGTCAGTCTACAGCTGGAGGTGGATGTCTCTGTATGCCTGGTTTCTCATCATCAGTTTCCTGTAGTTCTGCTTTCTGACTCCCTCCAGCCTTTCTCACAGGCTTGTATCTCTGCCTCTGGCCTGGTCTCCTCTCTCTTCTCCAGCCTTCAGTGGCCCTCCAGCCTTTCATCAGACTCTTCAGGCCTTCCTCCCAAGCCTTCTCCGTATCACTCCTTAGTTCTCCGAAAGCCCTCTGGTCTCCATCGCTGGTCAAGTCACAAACACCTACAAGTCCCCGGTCCATTTTTCCCAGAAACCAGCCAGTCTCTGTACCCTGGAAACTACCTCCACCATGGCACAAGGTTGCTGCATGTGCACAAAAAATCTCAGGTACCCACAAATCGTATGACATTCCCATCAGTCTTAGCCGCACTTTGTGTTTCGTACTAATTAGCTGTGAGATGGGAATCTGGCTCTGGTCATCTCATAAAGTATGGGGCTGTAATCAGGATGAGTTTAGCCTAACTTAGCATAAAGACTGGAAGCAGAGGGTGCAGTTATTCTGGCCTCGTCCAGAGGCTTCAGCTCCTGGTTCAGAGTCTTCAGCTCCTGGTTCAGAGTCTTCAGCTCCTGGTTCAGAGTCTTCAGCTCCTGGTTCAGAGTCTTCAGCTCCTGGTCCGGGGTCTTCAGCTCCTGGTTCAGAGTCTTCAGCTCCTGTTTCAAGGTCTTCAGCTCCTGGTCCGGGGTCTTCAGCTCCTGTTTCAGGGTCTTCAGCTCCTGGTCCAGGGTCTTCAGCTCCTGTTTCAAGGTTTTCAACTCCTGGTCCAGAGTCTTCAGCGCCTGGTTCAGAGTTTTTCTTGTTCCAGTTCCTCGCCCTGCCCCACTCCAGGAGTCCAGCTCTTGTTCCAGTTCCTGGCCCTGCCCCATACCAGGACTCCAGCTCTGGTTCCAGTTCCTCACCCTGCCCCACTGCTCCACACCAGGACTCCCACTCTTGTTCCAGTTCCTCGCCCTGCCCCACACCAGGACTCCAGATCTTGTTCCAGTTCCTCACCCTGCCCCACACCAGGACTCCAGATCTTGTTCCAGTTCCTCGCCCTGCCCCACACCAGGACTCCAGCTCTTGTTCCAGTTCCTCGCCCCGCCCCACAACAGGACTCCAGCTCTGGTTCCAGTTCCTCACCCTGCCCACACCAGGACTCCAGCTCTTGTTCCAGTTCCTCGCCCTGCCCCACACCAGGAGTCCAGCTCTGGTTCCAGTTCCTCACCCTGCCCCACTGCTCCACACCAGGACTCCCACTCTTGTTCCAGTTCCTCGCCCTGCCCCACACCAGGACTCCAGATCTTGTTCCAGTTCCTCGCCCTGCCCCACACCAGGACTCCAGCTCTTGTTCCAGTTCCTGGCCCTGCCCCACACCAGGAGTCCAGCTCTGGTTCCAGTTCCTGGCCCTGCCCCACACCAGGAGTCCAGCTCTTGTTCCAGTTCCTCACCCTGCCCCACTGCTCCACACCAGGACACCCACTCTTGTTCCAGTTCCTCGCTCTGCCCCACACCAGGACTCCAGATCTTGTTCCAGTTCCTTGCCCTGCCCACACCAGGACTCCAGCTCTTGTTCCAGTTCCTCGCCCTGCCCCACACCAGAACTCCAGATCTTGTTCCAGTTCCTCGCCCTGCCCACACCAGGACTCCAGCTCTTGTTCCAGTTCCTCGCCCTGCCCCACACCAGAATTCCCACTCCAGGACTCCAGCTCTTGGTCCAGTTCCTCGCCCTGCCCCACACCAGGACTCCAGCTCTGGTTCCAGTTCCTCACCCTGCCCCACACCAGGACTCCCACTCTTGTTCTAGTTCCTCGCCCTGCTCCACACCAGGACTCCCACTCTTGTTCCAGTTCCTCGCCCCGCCCCACAACAGGACTCCAGCTCTGGTTCCAGTTCCTCACCCTGCCCACACCAGGACTCCAGCTCTTGTTCCAGTTCCTCGCCCTGCCCCACACCAGGACTCCCACTCTTGTTCCAGTTCCTCGCTCTGCCCCACACCAGGACTCCAGATCTTGTTCCAGTTCCTCGCCCTGCCCACACCAGGACTCCAGCTCTTGTTCCAGTTCCTCGCCCCACCCCACAACAGGACTCCAGCTCTGGTTCCAGTTCCTCACCCTGCCCACACCAGGACTCCAGCTCTTGTTCCAGTTCCTCGCCCTGCCCCACACCAGGAGTCCAGCTCTGGTTCCAGTTCCTCGCCCTGCCCCACACCAGAATTCCCACTCCAGGACTCTAGCTCTTGTTCCAGTTCCTCACCCTGCCCCACACCAGGACTCCAGCTCTGGTTCCAGTTCCTCACCCTGCCCCACACCAGGACTCCCACTCTTGTTCTAGTTCCTCGCCCTGCTCCACACCAGGACTCCCACTCTTGTTCCAGTTCCTCGCCCCGCCCCACAACAGGACTCCAGCTCTGGTTCCAGTTCCTCACCCTGCCCACACCAGGACTCCAGCTCTTGTTCCAGTTCCTCGCCCTGCCCCACACCAGGACTCCCACTCTTGTTCCAGTTCCTCGCTCTGCCCCACACCAGGACTCCAGATCTTGTTCCAGTTCCTCGCCCTGCCCACACCAGGACTCCAGCTCTTGTTCCAGTTCCTCGCCCCACCCCACAACAGGACTCCAGCTCTGGTTCCAGTTCCTCACCCTGCCCACACCAGGACTCCAGCTCTTGTTCCAGTTCCTCGCCCTGCCCCACACCAGGAGTCCAGCTCTGGTTCCAGTTCCTCACCCTGCCCCACTGCTCCACACCAGGACTCCCACTCTTGTTCCAGTTCCTCGCCCTGCCCCACACCAGGACTCCAGATCTTGTTCCAGTTCCTCACCCTGCCCCACACCAGGACTCCAGATCTTGTTCCAGTTCCTCGCCCTGCCCACACCAGGACTCCAGCTCATGTTCCAGTTCCTCGCCCTGCCCCACACCAGAACTCCAGATCTTGTTCTAATTCCTGGCCCTGCTCCAAACCAGGACTCCAGCTCTTGTTCCAGTTCCTGGCCCTGCCCCACACCAGGAGTCCAGCTCTTGTTCCAGTTCCTGGCCCCGCCCCACACCAGGACTATAGCTCTTGTTCCAGTTCCTGGCCCTGCCCCACACCAGGACTCCAGCTCTTGTTCCAGTTCCTCACCCTGCCCCACTGCTCCACACCAGGACTCCCACTCTTGTTCCAGTTCCTCGCTCTGCCCCACACCAGGACTCCAGATCTTGTTCCAGTTCCTCGCCCTGCCCACACCAGGACTCCAGCTCTTGTTCCAGTTCCTCGCCCTGCCCCACACCAGAACTCCCACTCCAGGACTCCAGATCTTGGTCCAGTTCCTCGCCCTGCCCCACACCAGGACTCTAGCTCTGGTTCCAGTTCCTCGCTCTGCCCCACACCAGGACTCCAGATCTTGTTCCAGTTCCTCACCCTGCCCACACCAGGACTCCAGCTCTTGTTCCAGTTCCTCGCCCTGCCCCACACCAGGACTCCAGCTCTGGTTCCAGTTCCTCACCCTGCCCCACACCAGGACTCCCACTCTTGTTCCAGTTCCTCGCCCCGCCCCACAACTGGACTCCAGCTCTGGTTCCAGTTCCTCACCCTGCCCACACCAGGACTCCAGCTCTTGTTCCAGTTCCTCGCCCTGCCCCACACCAGGACTCCCACTCTTGTTCCAGTTCCTCGCTCTGCCCCACACCAGGACTCCAGATCTTGTTCCAGTTCCTCGCCCTGCCCACACCAGGACTCCAGCTCTTGTTCCAGTTCCTCGCCCTGCCCCACACCAGAACTCCCACTCCAGGACTCCAGATCTTGGTCCAGTTCCTCGCCCTGCCCCACACCAGGACTCCAGCTCTGGTTCCAGTTCCTCACCCTGCCCCACACCAGGACTCCCATTCTTGTTCTAGTTCCTCGCCCTGCCCCACACCAGGACTCCCACTCTTGTTCCAGTTCCTCACCCTGCCCCACACCAGAACTCCCACTCCAGGAATCCAGATCGTGTTCCAGTTCCTCACCCTGCCCCACACCAGGACTCCCACTCCAGGACTCCAGATCTTGTTCCAGTTCCTCACCCTGCCCCACACCAGGACTCCAGATCTTGTTCCAGTTCCTCACCCTGCCCCACACCAGGACTCCAGATCTTGTTCCAGTTCCTCGCCCTGCTCCACACCAGGACTCCAGCTCTGGTTCCAGTTCCTGGTCCTGCCCCACACCAGGACTCCAGATCTTGTTCCAGTTCCTCGCCCCACCCCACACCAGGCCACCACCACTGCTGTTCCTCACATTGCACCAGGCCAATGTGGACCAGCCAATGTTTCAGCTAACTTCCCTGTCTTCAAATGATGGGATGTCAAATTTAGGCTTTCATACCTTGTACAATAATTAGTTCATTGTCCTTTTAAAAACTATATTAAGTGGAGGATTAGTTTTACATGTAGCCTGATGTACAATAAGTATAATATCACATTGTTGAAATTACTTTTTAACTATGAATGGAAAGCCTTCTCTAGATATGTAAAAAGCAATAATACTAAAAATGATTTTTTTTTTTTTTTCACAATATGATTACATATCATTATGAATTTTCAAAGGTGAGTTTAGAGTTAGGCCCAAGTTTATTCAACTGTTGGCATTCCTGTTCCAGATAGGGGATGAATAATAACACATTCCACAAATCATTGTGCATATTACATTTGCTATTTAGAGCTGGAAACAGGAAAAGAAACATCTGTACTCACATATTTGTTAATACAGAAAAACTAAATATTGACTTTGTGTGTGTGTGTGTGTGTGTGTGTGTGTGTGTGTGTGTGTGTGTGTGTGTGTGTGTGTGTGTGTGTGTGTGTGTGTGTGTTTTGCCTGCCAGACTAAATGAAATATTTGAATGATGACATAGTAAATTGATCTTTTTTTCAGATTTGTTTTACTTAAATTTTAATGTTCATGGGAATTTTGAAAACGGGCCAGTTTTCTTAGTTTTTTATGTTTAGTTTTTAACAGGAAAATGGATTATACATTAGTACCCTGACTCTTTTTTGCAAAGGAGTGCGACATGAACAGCGGAGTGAGTCTGATGTGTCCTGGGAATGCGAGCACAGCAGAACACTTGAGATGAAGCCAAAAACTGTTAAAGAAGAGGAGCTGCCGCACCCTATGCCACCGCTCACTGGACCAGCTGCCTGCTGCCCGTGCCAGGGGAGCACAAACCCCTGACTGTGGGAGATAATTGAAACCAGGCCTCTGACTCTCATGCTGCTCAGTAGCAGAACATGGGGGAAATTAAAAACTTCACCATCAATGATGAGTCGTTTCGTGGTACCACATGAGACTGTAGCTGCAAGAACTAACTAGATAAAAGGTGAGGTCAAAATATATTTTTTGAACTTGAGTTCACTTGTTTTCCCTTTAGTTACCTGCAGAGGGAGAACTGCCAGATGCACTTTAGTTGCAACATCATAAATTGGTCAGTAAATAAACTGCAAGACCACTGGGTTTGATCCATGGTTGGACCATTCAGCAGAATATTCAGATTCATTTGGCTGGATAGTTTGACAAACAAACCTTTGGGTGGAATTTGTTTTCAGCAGAGTCCCTAAGCGTTCTAGTTTGGATATAATACAGGATTTGAGGATTTATTGAGAAACAGAAGACTAATAGCAGTGACACAAAAGTTGACCCATGCAATTATAGTTTGGATAGGCTCTTAATGTTCATGGAGACTCTATAAAGTGTGCAGAGAAAAAGCTGGAAGAGATTTTATAAGTGGAAACTGACCGTAATGGAGTTCTTCAGTTTTAACTGATTCAACATATGATATTCACTCAAATTCAGAACATCAATAATAGAATACTTTGTATTGTTAAAATAACCTGATAAGTCAATATACATAAATCTACAGTGCAAAAGTTTTACTTGAAACAGAAAGTGCTTTGTTAATTTTTTTGGTGAAGAGTAGTCACACCTTCTACCAGGTCGCCTTTCTCACAAGCACGAAGACATCTATAGACATGTTATTGTTGAATTCCAGTTTAATACACGCATATTTCAATGCACAAAAATACAATAAACACCTGAGCAGAGGACTCCACATTTCATCATGTCTGGGGATGCGTCTGCAAACAGAGCTACAAATCAAACGGTATTTTAAACTGTCATTTTACATTTGTATTAGATGTTTTTTTTTTTTACTTATTAGCATTGTGACCATTTCCTGTGGTTGTTTAACAATACGGTTCTACCACTCCCTTAACATTAAGGGAGATTTAAGGTGAATATGCTAGGACTGTTAGTACCAATGGTAGCTCTATTATTAGCTTACCCCACTGTAAGAATAGCAGAGAAGATCTGAGAGGCAAATACAGGAAACACAAGTACATCTAAGAAGGTATTCAGTCAGGTATATATTCATTCTGGGTTTGTGAGTTAATAAAATAAAAAGTAGCAGATCGTTAACTTTTGGTGATGAGTCAAAAAGCAAATACATTGTATTCTTGTTGTTCATGGACTAAATATAATGTTAATATCCATAACATTACAAAAATGTAAGTTTATAGTCTTGATATTAATATAAAGGGAATCCAACACTTGTATGAATGAAGCTGTAGAATGAGTTAAGTTGCAGAAGCCACAGGGTTTGTGTTTATTCCTTAGACATTCACTCGATATCAGAGAATATTATCTCAAGCCATACGTATTGCAAAAACACAGATTTTGATGACTGAAGTTCAGGGGAAGTTCCTGAGTTCCTAAAATGGTTCCTGGGCCCATGAAAAAGTTCCAGTTGTGGGAAAACAGTTAACAGTTAAATCCGTTTTTATCTTTTTTCCTCATTATTTGAGGGTTCAGGATGCCATGTGATTACAACCACGCTTCAGAAAAAGTTGGGATGCTGTGTAAAATGTAAATAAAAACAGAATGCAATGATTTACAAATTATTAAATGAGAAATTGTGTTGTTTTATATAAAATATGTGCTCTTTTTGATTTTGATGGCAGCAACACATCTCAAAAAAGTTGTGACAGGTTCAGCTAAAGACTGGAACAGTTGTATAACAAAAAAACACCTGGTGGAACATTTCACAACTAACTAGGTTACCATGGCAACAGATCAGTAACATGATTGTGTATAAAAAGATGATTTCAGAGAGACAGAATCTGAAGATGGGGAGAGGTTCACCACTCTGTGAAAGACTGTTTGGGAAAATAGTTCAACAATCTAAGAATGTGTTAAAGGAGATGTGTAGATTTGCCATTTGTCTCTTTCTCTGTGTCTCTGTGTCTCTGTGTCTCTGTCTCTGTGTCTGTGTCTGTGTCTCTTTGTCTCTTTGTCTCTTTGTCTCTGTATCTCTGTGTCTGTGTCTCTGTGTCTCTGTGTCTCTGTGTCTCTGTCTCTGTGTCTGTGTCTCTTTGTCTCTTTGTCTCTTTGTCTCTGTATCTCTGTGTCTGTGTCTCTGTGTCTGTGTCTCTGTGTTTGTGTCTCTGTGTCTGTGTCTCTGTGTCTCTGTGTCTGTGTCTCTGTCTCTGTCTCTGTGTCTCTGTATCTCTGTATCTCTGTGTCTCTGTGTCTCTGTGTCTCTGTGTCTGTGTCTCTGTGTCTGTATCTCTGTTTCGCTGTTTCTCTGTGTCTCTGTATCTCTGTTTCTCTGTGTCTCTGTGTCTCTGTGTCTCTGTGTCTGTGTCTCCGTGTCTGTGTATCTGTGTCTCTGTGTCTCTGTGTCTCTGAGTCTCTGTGTCTCTGTGTCTCTGTGTCTCCGTGTCTCTGTGTCTCCGTGTCTCCGTGTCTCTGTAGAGTGGTGACATCCTTCCCTCTTCCCTGTCTGTCTCTGAACTCCACCACTTTCACCACATCAGTGTCTAACTGATGACAAATGCTGAAGGCAAAACAAAATCAAGGAGATTCCTTCCGAGCTATTTAAAGTGAATCTAAGCTCACATCTAACCTTAATTAACGGTTATCATGTAAGGAATTCATTAACGTGATTCCTCTCTTAGCTCAGCAGACTCTTTCAGATCTTCTAGTCCACTAAATTGGTTAGCTATTGTAATAAAAACAGGTCTAAATGACAGCCTGTAGCAAACAGTCAGCTGGGAAAACATGAAAGCGCCGTTTGTAATCGCTGCAATTGAACAGCTAATCAGACGCCGTCAGAAAGAGGCTGGAAGAGATCAGTGGAATACCAGCATAATGCTCCCCGCTCGGCCTCCGCTCCACTTTCACCATCCACACTATCACTTCACATCGTGCACTTCCTGCATCACTGCCTTTCATATCTACGCTGAGCTTCCAGGATCAAGCATGCTGATTGTAAAGTGTATTCTCATCAATGTAATAGCTCGGGGTAGCTCAGATGAGGATCCTGCTCATTGGCTCTGCTTTTTCCACCAGTTTGAACTTTTACAGTCATTATTTTTGGTGCCTTAATAATGTCAGTTAAGGTTTTTTTTGTTTTTTTTAAAGGACTTGGTGAAACTACAAAGGAAGTCTAATCCTAAACAGGAGCCCATGGTTCAGCACCAACCAAATCTATTTTCCCCACTCAACAACACACCGGCTGAGTAACCAACTCTGGCAATTAGCAGTTCCAGTTTAAAGTTAGCGACTCCGGCCAACCTCTAGAGCTGGTTGGTGGACATTTTGAACTACTTTACATTTAGGTATTTAAAGAGTGCACAGACAACAAAAGGAATCAAGGACAATACGAATATTTCCTCTTCCACACACCTTCTTCTCTGCACTGTAGGCCATGTCTTGGTCTGTAATACTGCCTGTAACATCCCCTTCTAGTGAGCATGACCTTGAACTATAACCTTGGACTTATCAAACTCATCTTATTCTTTCATTATGGAAATAGTTTTTAACGCAGTTATCAGGAACAGCAACACTCAAAATATGCTTCAGACAAGAGAGATGGACGTTTCAGCTTTCCAAAAGAAAACAGCAGATATGACAGAAATGAATGGAAATTCTTGCAATCACAGACATTTACCAACTCCAAAATGATGATGCCTTATGGTTATTTTCTGCCAAAGTATCTTCTCAGTGATACTTAGAAATGACTGATTCATCCCAAATGTATCTTTGCAACAATGGAATCAAGACTGTAAAAGGTTAGAGTTAAAGAATGAATTAAAGAATGAGCCAAAATAAGACCAATGAAGGTCGCTGAACCACTGCCAGAACCAACAGGCTGACTGATGGGGGGCATCTACTCAGGCTAATGGGGCAGAATACGTGTTTTCAAGGCAATAAAACAGGTATTTCCTCTTTGATCCATCCATGTGTTCTTCTTTAGGCAACAAACTGTGGAGTGCTGGTGAACATGGCAGATGGTCTGTATGGAAGAAAAGGCTGAAACATGCTCAGGGTTATAAAGCCTTACTTAGCTGATCCCATAAACAATAGCTTCTCATTGAGTAATGTTTGGCTCCGTCCAACATGAGCCTGTACTTTACACCTGTTCAGAAACAATGTGGCCACACTGAAATAGATTCTGTTTTGGGTTCAAAGTTGGATATGTTCAGCTGATTTTAACAAAGGACATGCAGGCAGATTATGCAGATCTGACACAGCTGAGTTTCAGGACAGTACAAGTCTATGAGGCTGAAATATTTCATCTTCAACCCCGTTGCCAAAAAAGTTTGAATGTTGTGTAAAATGTTAAAGAAAAACAGAATGAGATGATTGACAAATCATGTCGACCTGTAATCAGTTGAAAATAGACCAAAGACAACAACAGAAATGTTATTGTTTCATGAAAAACATGCTCATTTTGAATTTGATGGAGGCATGCATGAGTGTTTTTATAAATTATAGAGTAAAATGTATCAGCCAAACAAAACTAATTGAATGCTTTCAGCCTGCCAAATGAGAATATTTGCTGGTCTGAGTTAACCTGGCTCACCAGACTAATGCTCACTGCTTCAATTTTCTTAACTGTGATTATAATCTGAACACGCTGTTTGTATTAGCGGTTGTTCAGCCGCTCTGAAGGCGTACCAACCAGCCACCAGCGCATTCAGCCTCCTTCACGGTGGTTGAATTGTTGATGACCGTGACGAGCAAAGAGTTAACATTTTTCAACTCCTGGCGACTGGAAAAAAAAAACGCTGATCAATCAGCTCTCATTGCAGATTAAATGTTCAGCACCTCGTCACGCTACAGGTGTTCATTAAAAACAATTAAATAAATACGCTGTACTCAAGAAAAAAGGTGTTGGTGGACACGGTAGGGAGTTGTAGGGGTGGCAGAGTGTCGGCCGGTTTTGGCGCGAGGTGATTGGTTAAGATGAACCCGAGGTCTGCGGCTAGTTGGATGGAACATCTGCAAACGATTTCCTATGGAGTGTGGCCATACCCATATATTCACGTACATATATGCGTTAGCACAGGCCTGTCAATCAAACTGACACGCCCCCACAAAACACAACTTTTTGTGGCTTGTTATTAAATTGATGACGGAATTATTTTCAGATGGACCTCCAGAAAACTAAGAAGAAGGAGTGACTTTAGCTAACAACACCGAGATAACTGATGGACACATTTTATTCACTTTGGATTTGATGAGAGAAGTTGAATGGGAGTCTATGGAGCCGGAGGCTTTTTGGAGCCGACCACTTAAATGAAAAGGGGGCATTTTTTCACTCTGTCATAAGGACAACCATCTGTTCTCAGAATGTGTGCATACCCTCTGATCTCTGATGTTGTGTGTGCATGCATATTGATGGTAGTAAGCTCACTAGTATACCTGCTACTAGAGAACACCTGGATTTTATTATCAGTGTCATAGAAACATGCTACAGAGAACAGTAACAGAAAGGAAGGCCTACGTAGCAGACTGACCTGTATATGATGGGAGAGTTGCCATTAGCTCTTCATTCAAGATTTTAGAGTTGAACTTGAACTTCATATATGCACATGTAGTGAATGGTGCGCCCACGGGTTTAACTGGGCTGGAGCCCACGGAGCCGAGCTCTGCCCGTTGATGTTCAAATGACGTCCGACCAGCTTAGCTTTGTCTACTTTAGTGTCAAAGCGTTCCCAACTTATATTCAACTCTTGAAATCTGCTTTCAGACACTGTCACACATTTTAAACAGGATCCATGTCGCCTTCAAACTTAGAGAGGGGCTTTGTGTGAGTAATACAGATGGTACAGCAGCGGCAGCTTCATAAATGATTCATGCCTTGCGAAGCCAACCGAACACTTCTCAAATCTAAACATTGTTAGAGAAATGCAATGTTTTTTCTCATGCATTCAGTAAGTTATTAAAGTGTTTTCAGTTTAACTACTTAGATGCGATTATATCTGCAGTAGTGGCATTACTGTGGGCAAGAAATTGTATCCCTGGACTGCGTATCAAAATGGACATAATGTCCGGTATTCAAAAGTGAAGCCAATGCAGAAGTTCCTTAAAAAAAAACACAGAGGGAGAAGTTGGCTAAAAAAAAAAAAACAACTATGGCTCCATCAGAGTCCCATTTAGAAACCATCAATTTGCCATGATATACAAGTCATGATGTACGATGTCATCAGCACATTCACTCCCTCTGATCCGTGTCCTTGTGGTCAATCTGAGAACAATTAATGTGATGTCACGCCTCAAAGAGCACTATGTTTGAGGGCGTGCCTGGTTTGACTGACAGACGTCAAGTTTCCAGCATAGCTGGATGGGTATAGTGTCCTCAGCTTCTCAGTCCAATCCATCCCTCAGTCTTCCGCAGCTCGTCCAAATATGGTCACCTCTTTCACAGGAAACACAGGATTTTCTTTTAAAAATTATAAATTAAAAAAAATCAGTCTAATACTGCAGTGTGTCTGTGTGATAATAATTAATCAATAGAATGGAGGTAGATAATAATTAATCAATACAATGGAGGTACATTAAAATTAATCAATATAATGGAGGTAGTTTAAGATTCATCAATAAATGGAGGTAGATTGAAAATTTTCTTTTAAAAATGACTTTTAGAAAATTCATCTGCAATATGTTTTTGTAGAAACCGTGTCTTTGTTATTCTGAACATCCACGAGCACACTGAGCAAAGCGGTACTATTTCCTCCAGAAGAAACTGTCCCTGTTTCTAATGTCTGTTGTCGAGTCTGTGAGCCAAGACCTCACTGGACTCCTCACAGATCCCAATTCAGCCTGTGGCTACGCAGCGTTTTGTTTTATTGATGCTACGTGCAGACTACCTAACCTAACTGGAACTCACTGACAGAAAAGATCAGACTTCTAAACATCTGTCGTTTAGATTTTATTAAAGCTTTAAAGGAGCATTAAGCCTTGTTTATGGCTGCTTGTTTACTCCTTATGAGGCGCAAACAGTCATTGTTCAGAGCAGCACTCTCCAAAATGTAACTGTGTATTCATGAAGTCTTTTTGGGATGATTTCTGACAGGCATTGTACACTGTTCGAGTTAAATGAACGTCGATGCAGGTAATTGCATCCATGCAGGAATGTAGTGGACACTCTGAAAGCCTCTCATTACAGCTGAACACTTGCTCTGTTGACTCAGGTGCTGTTCATCGTATTAATGACCATTGCAGGAGTTTGTGGGTGGTAATCTGGCTCAGGCAGGTCCTTTCATTTGTCTACATGAATGAAAGCTCGAGCACATCTGACAAAGGTGTCTCTATTAAAGATAAAGTTATAATCCAAATGGAATCTAAATCAAGTGATACCAAAGGATGTATTATTGTTTTCCACAGACTTTCAGTGGTCTTGTAAATGTAATTGGAATAGCACTGCCTGGTTCCCCTCTGACCTTTTCCCTTCAGCAGTTAAGAAGTCCTGGAAAATGGACCATGTCCTCCAGTGGGACAGATATACAGACGACCATTTCATCCACCCTCATACCTCATGAACTGCATTCAGTATCAGTCCACCACTGTGCATCAGTCCATCAGCTGTCACTGATCTGTTGAAAACGGCAGCAGGAGGCCGGTGACATGTGATGACCACCACCTGATGATCCTGTAAGACCTCCACGAGAACACAGCAGGATGCTACTGGACTGGACAAAGACTCAAACATTAAAGGGGGGGCTCATTGGTGGACGTCCTTCAGGCCGGACGGACAGGGGGCCTCATTGGTGGACATCTTTCAGGCTGGACGGACAGGGGGCCTCATTGGTGGACATCCTTCAGGCTGGACGGACAGGGGGGACATTGGTGGACATCTTTCAGGCTGGACGGACAGGGGGGACATTGGTGGACATCCTTCAGGCCGGACGGACAGGGGGCTCATTGGTGGACATCTTTCAGGCTGGACGGACAGGGGGTACATTGGTGGACGTCCTTTATGCTGGACGGACAGGGGGCCATTGGTAGATGTCCTTTAGACTGGACGGACAGCGGGGTCCACTGGAGTGTTGGCCTGGCGTGGTGCTGGATCAGGATGTGGGACTGGAACAAAAAGATGACAAAAGTGATGTTCCCATACCAAAAGTCTCTTTAGTTGCATCACTTCAGAGTTGATGGTTAGAATGCAAACTGGAAAAGGTCCTTGAACCTGTTCAGCTCTGGTGTTCTGGGTGTTCTCTGGCAGTAGTATTAGCTTCAGGTATTGGTTTGGAGCTGTCTCTGATCTGTGGTTATTGGCTTCACCAACATAGCCAGAGTTTATTGTTGTTTGTTTCTCGATGCTGCTCCTTTCTCTCTCTGCTCTCCCTCAGCCCAACTAGCTGAAGTAGAAAACTTCATGCCTCAGATTCTGGTTCCATCAGAGGTTTCTTCCTGTTAAAAGGGAGTTTTCTCTCCTCACTGTCTTCAAATGCTTGCTCATGTGGGCAAGTGTTGGGTAACAATAATTGCACAGTACAATAACACTGTTGACTGTGTTTCTTGGTTTGTTGTATATAATATATATAGATATATACTGTACTGTATATATATATATATATATATATATGTATATATATATGTTGACTGTGTTTCTTGGTTTGTTTGTATATAATATATATAGATATATAATGTACTGTATATACTGTGCATTTTATATTTATATTTTTTTACTGCTATTTTATTGCTTTTCTGTTATTCTATTCTATTCTATTATTTTATTCTGTTATTTCTATTATTATCTTTTTGCTTCTGTATGCTGCTGTAGCGAAAAAATGTCCCCTCGGGGATTAATAAAGTAAATACCTACCTACCTAATTGTGTATGTGTACCGCTGATGGCATGCTAGGCTGCACCTAAAAACACTAGTGTGATATTCAGGTATATATGCTGCATATCTATGAAGATTATAAATGTACAAGGACAAATAACAACATAGTTTCATCTGTCTCAGACGTCTGTCTCAGGCTCTAATATGGTCCAAATTAATCTCACACCAAATAAGAGGAAGCTTCAAAGTCGCTCCTTAATGGAAAACAAAACGGTTTTATACGTTAAAAAGGGATTGAACATAAAACATTTCCAAGATTTCAGCACCATTATTATTTTTCATTAACCTTACAGAACACAGAAGTTACAGTTTGAGGGAGGCACACATAGAAACGGCTCCAAAATCACAACACACCTTTCATGTATGTTGAGTTGTGCATGTTAATTACAAACTGAAATGTTCATAAAAAAAACTTTACTGCAATAAAGACAAACAACTACCTCTTCCTGGTTTACATGTTTTCTGTTGATTAGCAGCTCCAACACTGCAATGCCCCCCGACGTCCAGATGTGAAGGACGCAGCCTGAGAGGAAACCACCGTCCATCACGGTGTCCTTGACCAAACCACCTAAAATGAACATTGTTGTCACACAAAGACGTGATGTCGCGGTCGCAGAAAGCTTCACGTCTTCCAATTGTCCCAAAATCATCAGGCATGTGCTGATAACTTAGTACAAGAAAAGAATGCGTGAAAAACGGCATGTGACGCACTAAAAGACAATAAACCCTTGTTAGTACAGGAGCAGGGTGTAAATACTGCATTTCCTCAGTGCTGGTGTTGATAA
Organism: Embiotoca jacksoni; assembly: GCF_022577435.1. NCBI lineage: Eukaryota > Metazoa > Chordata > Actinopteri > Embiotocidae > Embiotoca > Embiotoca jacksoni. Next base: position 632,205 of record NW_027185415.1, on the reverse strand, counting down.
TGAGAATATCCTGCTGATGTAGATAACCGAAGCACTTTTCACTTCAGGTCACATCACTTTCTATTTCAGTCCCTTGTTCACCATCCAGAGATGAGTCAGCAGCCGTTTTAAGTCCACTACTTTAATGGACTATTGTTATTATTTTATGATACTTTACACTTACACTTCAACACAATTATTTAACAGTAATAAATATTTGTTACCATTTCGTGAAATATATGTAACACATATGCTCATTTTGTAAAATGTTATGTATTAAAATATAATAATATACCTATTAGTGTACATCATTGTTCAAATTAACTTCACATGGACATCATTAAAATGCTCAATAGACACGAATTTATCAGTAATAATATTTCAATATATGACCAACAGAAGCCTCTGAACTGACACTACATGGTACCATTTGGCATAATGAGTGCTTTTAGGCTACTTTTGGCCTTGAGTCATTTTGTTGTTAATATTTCTATAATTTTATGAATTATACAACATTATTTTCATCCAGCAGTATTGCTACTTTTACTTAAAGTTAAAAGGGATATTTTGTCTTTAGCATGATCTGTAAATGTTTCTAAAGTATGCTCACGGTTATATTAATCCTGGCATCTTCATCTGTAGTAGGAGCATCCTTCAGCTGCTGTCAGCAGCCAGCAGTGATCCTCTACACGTCTCGCTCACTTCACTCGTCTCCACTTCACTCTGTCCTTCCAGCATGTACAGCAGGGGTCTCCAACCCTTAGACAAAATAATGTTCAGTAACATTTATTCACATAGCTGAGCTCCACCCAAACCAGCTCAATCAGCTTCTTTTATGTGAACAATAACAAATCGATAGTTTACCATAGATCAAGAAGACGAGTCAGGAGTCCTTTAGAAAACTGTTTTTTTAGGACAGATTAGACCAAAGTAGAACTTTTTGGTTTAAATAAAGTGTCATGTTGAAGGCAAGGCAAAACAAAACGGCATTACAGCATGAGAAACGTATCCCATCCTTTAAACATGGTGGTGGTAGTGTTATGATTCAGAGAGACAATAAAAAAGTGAATGTCAGAGATGCCATATGGATACTAAACTAACTAAACAGGTAACTAAATAAGTTTTGATGATGTAGTCAAACAACAATAAAAACTTACTAAGCATCATGCCAATGCCCACTCTGGGCTTTTAACAATGAAAACTAAAATTAACAACATAATTCTCATTTACTCAAATCGTAACTTATCATGGTTTATTTACCTCTACTGAAGGTAACCACTCTGAATTATCTGGTTATGTTTTCTTTGTTTTGATCCTCTCTTGTTCTCCCAGTTAAAGTTGATGCATTATTCTGTGAATACAAACTCCAAACTTCCTATATGTGTTTAAAATAAAAAATCCTCCAGTGTGGAAAATTTGCAGGGGCATGTTTCTCTGTGAACTGAGCATTTTGATACAGTATTTATATGGCACCTAGAACTAATTTATAATATAAAAAGCAATGGAAATTGGAATTTACACTACATTGGGGGTCAGAGGAAGACCGCCTGACACAAAGCAGCCACAGGTGTTCACCCCTCAGATGGAACAAAGTGGATATATGTGTGCTACTGACCTGAGGGCCCCCAATTTTCTCCAGGGCTTTAAAAGCCTAACAAATTGCTTCCTGGTCATGGTCACGGTTCATATGACCATCACTGACAGGGAACTGCAGTACAACCGTCAGTTAAGGGGAAAATCAGATGCGCGATATTCTATCCTTTTTAACTGAGACTCAGGAGAGTGGAGAGACGGCATGGGAAAGACAGAATGCTGACTGGTACTCTGTGGGAGCCAGAAAGGTTAACACAACAATGGTGATGGAGACACCTCTTGGTGACTAAAGGGAGATTTGAAGCTGAAGTCAATATTTCTTCTATACTGGTAAGTAAACAGCTGTAAATGCTAACGGTGGCTAAGTGGCGATACCTTATGTAGCCAGCTCGTTCTATAAGGTGAAGGATGTACTGGCCATTAGGCGTAATGGAATAAGTCCCAGTTTTCACCAGCCAGGCAACGCCAAAAAGTGGGAAACCGTCTCTCCAGACACCAGAAGCCCCCCAGGTACTACACCGTCCACCTCTCCAAAACCATGATGGACAGTTATGCCGGTAAAAAGATAAAAAACCCCTAGTGTTTATTGCTGACCTTGTTTGGATACTTAGAAACAAATCTTTAGTGTCGCGAATGACAAGATAAATCAGATCGAAAGGCATTTCAAATGGTGCTGATATATAGTTTTACTGCGGCAGTTTGCTTTCTATTATGGTCCCAGTAAAGATAAACATTGTAAGCTACAATGTAAGCTTGACTGATCATCTTTTTTAAATTTTTTCATCCACTCATGGATGATTATATTTTAACTTAACAACCATCAGTTATAGAAAAAATAACTACTAACTAACAGGAAGGCAATAATCTGTCATTTCTACTAAACTGTTGAAACTCAGAGCCGATCTGTGACACAGCAGATATTATTTTGCCTCAGACATAATCAACCTATGAACGCTACAGTGACTCTCTATCGCCTCCAAATCCACAAAGTGGTATTACCTGATGGGATGTAATTTTTATCAAATGCACCTTCAAACTATCAGATTTCAATTTAGTTATTAGTTAAATATACCATTTTATTATTGACATTTCATTTCATGACATTGTTCATTATTATTTCATAAAATGTCAGGAGAGGATGACAAATGTCCTTTACCTTTAACCCTCAATACTTGTCAAAACTGCTGAATCAAAAGTCAGGGGACTGCCATATTATTCCTGTGAAGTCCATGATTCATAGAGTTTCATAACAATCCATCCAATAATTGTTGAGTGGTCAAACAATTGACTCACAATGTCATCCAGCGAGCCTCACTCCTAGTAGATGCAAAACGGGATGAAAAGTTTTCGTATTTGATTAGCATGAAATATGTTATTATCTATTATGGAGTAGCTATAGGACGCAGACACACTGTCTATGACTGAAGAAATGAAATGAATATTTGATCCACTTTGTGCAGCGTGTTTGACCTTCCCTCAACCTCTCAGCCACCGTTCCTGACCTCTGACTGACCCCCAGATGTTCAACAAAGCCTCTACTATCAGACACCGGACTGAAGGTCAGAGGTCAGGCACACTGCAACTCCCATGACAAAGGAAATGGAGTTTACTCTCCAGGAAATCATGAAATTATTCTTTGGAGAACCCCCCGACCCCTCCGGTACTCTGGCAGACCGACCTGCTTCCTGTCCTGTACAGTAATGTGGCTCGTTGACTCCATCAGTCAGTCAGGAGGAGCCCCCTGCCTGCAATCATCATTTAGCAGTTACCAGGAAAAAAATAGAGGAGTGTGTGTGTGTGTGTGTGTGTGTGTGTGTGTGTGTGTGTGTGTGTCTCAGCTATCCCATACAAAACAAAACAAAAACCTAAAGAGCAGGAAGGAGAAAGTGTAAGGAGGCTGTGACGGTTGAAGAAACTGTCACAGCCTCCTTGTCACCAATGATCCCAAAAAATATAAAAATAAAATAGAACTTGGTTGAACACAGCTGCGGGTCAGTTTGACCTGAGGACAGCGGGAGGGTTTTAAAGGGTCAGAGAAGCTTTTACCTTCAGAGGTTAACATGCAGCCCGTCAGAGGAGGAGGAGTTAGAGGGGGTGAAAAGAAAAATCATCCCCTCACCAAGTCCCCTTTCTTCCATTCACCGGTCTGTACTGACCCTCTCTGAGAGCATATATATATATATATATATATATATGTATATGATCCATCCACACACATCGTCCTGCTCTCAGAGAGGGTCAACAATGACTCAGGAGGGCATAAAACGTGGAGACATTTTATTCACTTTGGATTTGATGAGAGAAGTTGAATGGGAGTCTATGGAGCCGGAGGCTTTTTGGAGCTGACCTCTAGTGGCACTCGCTGGTATTGCAGCTGAAGACACTTCTGGATCAGAACCATTTTACAGACCTGAAGCTACGAACACTTTTATATCCAGACTGTTATTGATTCAAGTTTGCTTCATTCCATTAGTGAAATAAAAGTTTTCTCAAGAACCATTAATTTGATATATTTTAATCCCCTAAAATGTCTCCACGTTTTCCTGCTATTGGCGCCATGTATGTGCACAGTGTATGTGTAGCCCACAAATCCTTCATGTAGCACTCACTCATCAACAATTAATCAGCAGCCAGATGATATTGGCGCAAAATCCAAGTTCAATGTTATCCAGTTTTGCACATTCATTGTCAAAAAGCAGATGTGTTTGCTTGTATTAAAGTTCAAATTAAAATTCATTTATCTTGTCAAAACCACAGGTGACTGACACTTCCAGTCCATATTATCAGGACCAAAATATATTTCCTCATGTCATTAAGATTACTCTCAGATGGTGTGAATGAAAAAAAAAGAAGAAATATACATATATATATATATATATATATATATATATATATATATATATATATATATATATGTATATTTGAATTGCATTGGAAAGTCTAAATCCTGTAGAATCATTAGGTTGTCTTTGACAACTTTTTAACCTTTGGTTCTGATCCATCCTGAATTTTTACAGAAGCCCTGTTCATCCACTCTGCTCTCGGGTGGGCAGATACTGGATCAAATATCCCCCTCACTCATCACCCACTGTTGTTCATCTCCATCCATTAAATTTTGACAGCTGTATGCATCCTGGGTTCTAACCCAAAGAGCCACTTCCTCCAGTAGAGATAATATAAACCATACGCACCGCCCACTACCTGCACGTCAACCCCCACACCTCCACACAGTCACTGTCTCCATGAGATGGAACTGATCCCTGTGGACAAACTACATTGTTCCAGAATAGAAACCGGATACAGTGAAGAACATAACTCAATATAAACAAAGTATAAGTAGAGACCGGAGCAGAGAGGGTCGTCTGAGGGTCAGACAGGCTCAGTATCCTGTCGATGGGACCGTCAACCAACACAGCTTTATTTTAAGTCTCGTGAAGATTCCAGAGTTTCCTGGAGAAACTGTCAGGCTAAAATTTAGGGAAAGTAAATATACAAAAAACAAAATGCATGGTACATACAGTAGTGTGAAAAAGTGTTTGCCTCCTTCCTGATTTCCAATTTTTTTGCATGTCTGTCACACTTAAATGTTTCAGATCATCAAACAAATTTAAATATTAGTCAAAGATAACACAAGTAAACACAAAATGCAGTTTTTAAATGAAGGTTTTTATTATTAAGGGAGAAAAACAATCCAAACCCACATGGCCCTGTGTGAAAAAGTGTTTCCCCCTCCTGTTAAAACATAACTTAACTGTGGTTTATCACACCTGAGTTCAATTTCTCGAGCCACACCCAGGCCTGATTACTGACACACCTGTTCTCAATCAAGAAATCACTTCAACAGGACCTGCCTGACAAAGTGAAGTAGACCAGAAGATCCTCAAAAGATAGACATCATGCCGAGATCCAAAGAAATTCAGGAACAAATGAGAAAGAAAGTAATTGAGATCTATCAGTCTGGAAAAGGTTCTAAAGCCATTTCTAAAGCTTTGGGACTCCAGAGAACCACAGTGAGAACCATTATCCACAAATGGAGAAAACATGGAACAGTGGTGAACCTTCCCAGGAGCGGCCGGCCGACCAAAATTACCCCGAGAGAGCAGCGACGACTCATCCGAGAGGTCACAAAAGACCCCACGACAACATCCAAAGAACTGCAGGCCTCACTTGCCTCAGTTAAGGTCGGTGTTCATGACTCCACCAGAAGAAAGAGACTCGGCAGAAATGGCTGCATGGCAGAGTTCCCAGACCAAAACCACCGCTGAGCAAAAAGAACATTAAGGCTCGTCTCATTTTTGCCAGAAAACATCTTGATGATCCCCGAGACTTTTGGGAAAATACTCTGTGGACTGACGAGACCAAAGTTGAACTTTTTGGAAGGTGTGTGTCCCGTTACATCTGGCATAAAAGTAACACCGCGTTTCAGAAGAAGAACATCATACCAACAGTAAAATATGGTGGTGGTAGTGTGATGGTCTGGGGCTGTTTTACTGCTTCAGGACCTGGAAGACTTGCTGTGATAAATGGAACCATGAATTCTACCGTCTACCAACAAATCCTGAAGGAGAATGTCCGGCCATCTGTTCGTGACCTCAAGCTGAAGCCAACTTGGGTTCTGCAGCAGGACAATGATCCAAAACACACCAGCAAGTCCACCTCTGAATGGATGAAGAAAAACAAAATGAAGACTTTGGAGTGGCCTCGTCAAAGTCCTGACCTGAATCCTATTGAGATGCTGTGACATGACCTTAAAAAGGAGGTTGGTGCTGGAAAACCCTCCAATGTGTCTGAATTACAACAACTCTGTAAAGATGAGTGGGCCAACATTCCTCCACAGCTGGAAAAGACTCATTGGAAGTTATCGCAAACGCTTGATTGCAGTTGTTGCTGCTGAGGGTGGTCCAACCAGTTATTAGGTTTAGGGGGAAACACTTTTTCACACAGGGCCATGTGGGTTTGGATTGTTTTTCTCCCTTAATAATAAAAACCTTCATTTAAAAACTGCATTTTGTGTTTACTTGTTATCTTTGACTAATATTTAAATTTGTTTGATGATCTGAAACATTTAAGTGTGACAAACATGCAAAAAAATAAGAAATCAGGAAGGGGGCAAACACTTTTTCACACCATTGTATACCATATTTGCCTCTAATGTAATGGTGCAACCATAGAAACATATAAATTGCTAATGTTGCCAACCTTCAACCTACTTAAAGGGGGTATTGAGGAAAACTGCAATAACATGTTCTTATTGTTCCTGTTTCTGCATTTTGAGAGCTACATGTTGTTTAGTCTGCTGTTAGATCCTTATTAATCCACTCTCCATATTCAGCATTAATGCTGCTATTAATGAAGTCACTGCTGTTGTTCTCGGTGTGTAAATGAGCACAACTCTCTGACGGGGGATTCTGCTGCTGTAAGAAGCTGCAGGTATTTAATAAACCTGAAGGAAAGACTCCTGCAGATGATAACATTTAAACTAAACTCAAGAGTACATCCATCATTGGGGAGTCTCATTAATGGAACCTGTTTCAGATTCTTCACCACAGGAACGTTTTTCTGAACATTTCAGTCTGTGAAAGAAGTGAAATTGTAGAGACAAAAAAGAGATTCTACAGCAACAAGTCCAAACAGTTCTGTGTCCACAAAATGAAGACTGCCGAGGACGCAGCTACATGCTTCAGCTGCAGCAGAACATGTTGGGAAATGTTAAACTGCTGCAGAGGGACTCAGGCCGGAAGAACCAAAGGTTCTTGGTCTTTTTTTTAAGCTCTGCCTCCACCAACAGATGAAGTGGCCCAGGCACAGATTCACAGAGCACAGGCATGTCCACACCGACCTGGAGACCTATCCGTCTTCCACAAGAGGCCACCGTGGGTGAGAAGGATTCATACAACAATCGGGAGGTTCAGGTCCAAATCCTGCTTCTCAAGTGAAGGTCAGACGAACAGTGATGGGTGAAGCTGGCTCGATGATACTGATGATGATAGTCAAGGTTGGCTCGCTCTCGCCCGCTGACTCCCAAAGAAAGAGTCCGTTTAGGCCCATATGTCTACTGAATGTAGAGGGGAAGATATTCTTTGGTGTCGCGGCTCACAGACTGGAAGAATAAGATGATTGACACTTCTGTGCAGAAAGTTGTAATCCCAGGTTTGAAGGTTGCATAGAACATGTTAGTGTGAGATGGCATCAGATTCAAGCAAGGCAACAGAAGATGCATGTAGTGTTTTTATGAGTCAGTTGACCCTCACGTGTGACCAGGTATAGATTAACAGAGCTAATGAATTTTATCCTAAGGGGAAGCCACAACATTAAATGAAAAACTAGAGGTAAAGAAACACAACAGGCCATTAAAAGCTTCCATCGAGGAACTTGGAAGGATTCCCAGTTGCAGCGTCAATGATTATTCTCTCATTTCTGTCCCTCTCTGTCGCTCCCACCACTGATTGTTTCCCCCTGTTCCCCCAACCTGCTAAGTCCATCACTTCCAGAGAAGAGGGAACCAGTCACACACACACACCACAGCCTCTGAAAAACTATCCACCTGAACAAAAGAGAGACAGCTGCTCGGCAGCAGGAAACCCGATCTGAAGAGTGTGGATGCTGCCGGTGAAGAACGGAGAGGCAGCGATGGCTCCTCCCCCTCACAACCCCAACAAAGGTCTTCCTGGACATTTTATAGACTCAAGGTGACTGAATTTGCCATATACACTCACATCTGGGAATTATTAAAAAGGAAAATGGGAAACTTTGTCCATACCTGGATGAACAATGATACATCCAAATGATCAGGTCATGTAAAAAAAATCCTGGAAAAGGTTTAATTCACAGCAAACAGCCAAAAACCAACTGAACCGACACACATTTAGTCATGAACAGGTGGATCACAACTGGGCAGCTTCGATCAGGACAGCATGTGATGCAGAGTTGGAAAAAATGAATGTGGAGATAACAAGTCAAAACTATTATCTTTGAATCTATGGAAAAGAAGAGTTGACATTAACATCCTCTTGGTTGTTTGTTTGTCTGCTGTTCCATGTTTAATAGTGTGGACATTAATGTTCTCTTGTTCTCTAAGTCATACCGTTAGAAGTCATCGACAGCTCATGTCATGGAGATTTTCAGAGTTGGCAGAAGAATTAACGTGACGTGTAAAATGAAATATACTCCAGAAAGTTGTCTCTTGTGTCTTCAGTCTGGATCCCTGAGGTGTCATGTTCAGTAACATAAAGTAGTTCAGCACGTCAACGCTGAGAACACAAAAAAGGTTTGTTTTATATTTAAAACTAGAGAGGCAGAGACACACGGTGAGCCAGAGAGAGACACATGCTACTGACTACCATGTCATTTCTAACTTTAAATGAATGTGAATCCCAGGAGAGTCGCTGCCCTGCTGGATGATGAACATCACCAGGACACAGAGGTGAGACGGACAAAGCCCAACTTAGAGGAACAATATGTATTCAGATGTTCAGCAATAATGTTTAACCATCAAAGAATAGTGATCTAAGAGCGATGGAGCTTTATTATTTTATTTATCTGATCTTATATGCTTCCATCCATCCATCCATCCATCATCTATACCCGCTTTATCCTGAACAGGGTCACGGGGGGGTGGAGTCTATCCCAGCTCACATTGGGTGAAGGCGGGGTCCACCTGGACAGGTCACCAGTCCATCACAGGGACACATAGAGACAGACGGAAACAAAGACCGTTCACGCTCTCATTCACACCTCAGGGACATTTGTAGAACCACCAGTTAACCTGAGGTTCATGTTTCTGGATGGTGGGAGGAAGCTGGAGAACCGAGAGAACCCACGCAGGCACATGGAGAACATGCAGACTCACACAGGAAGGCCCGGATTCAAACCCAGAACCTTTTTACTGTGAGGTGACAATGCTAACCACTGCTATGGTTATACTAGTGGTTATACTGGTTATACTGGTGGTTATACTGGTGGTTATACTGGTGGTTACACTGGTGGTTATACTGGTGGTTATACTGGTGGTTATACTGGTGGTTATACTAGTTATACTGGTGGTTATACTGGTTATACTGGTGGTTATACTGGTGGTTATACTAGTTACACTGGTGGTTATACTGGTGGTTATACTGGTGGTTATACTAGTTATACTGGTGGTTACACTGGTGGTTATACTGGTTATACTGGTGGTTATACTGGTGGTTATACTGGTTATACTGGTGGTTATACTACTTATACTGGTGGTTATACTGGTTATACTGGTGGTTATACTAGTTACACTGGTGGTTATACTGGTGGTTATACTGGTGGTTATACTAGTTATACTGGTGGTTACACTGGTGGTTACAGTGGTGGTTATACTGGTGGTTATACTGGTTATACTGGTGGTTTTACTGGTAGTTATACTGGTGGTTATACTAGTGACACTGGTGGTTATACTGGTTATACTGGTGGTTATACTGGTGGTTATACTGATTGCTATACTGGTTATACTGGTGATTATACTGGTGGTTATACTGGTGGTTATACTGGTGGTTATACTGGTTATACTGGTGATTATACTGGTGGTTATACTGGTGGTTATACTGGTTATACTGGTGGTTATACTGGTGGTTATACTGGTGGTTATACTGGTTATACGGGTGGTTATACTGGTGATTATACTGGTGGTTATACTGGTGAGTATACTAGTGGTTATACTGGTTATATTGGTGGTTATACTGGTTATATTGGTGGTTATACTGGTTGTTATACTGGTGGTTATACTGGTGATTATACTGGTGGTTATACTAGTGGTTATGCTGGTTATACTGGTGGTTATACTGGTTATACTGGTGGTTATACTGGTTATACTTGTTATACTGTGTGTTAACCCTACCAGGACTTCCAGGTACTATGTTTACTTTGTTCAGTATTAATCATCTATTTTTTTCATTCATGGGTTTATTTTAGTAATCCTTCTGTTTTTTGTTTTTTAACCCTCTATTACCTCTGACTTTTATTGTTTTTTTTATTTTATTGTACTGTACTCTATCAAGTGTTATTTATGTTAAATTTACACACATGTGTATGTATCTTAATGTAGTTTATTATCTTTAGCTAAAAGAAGTAACGTTTAATTTTTTTAATGTCTGTCAGGTAACTTTTTTTAATCTTAGGCTGGTAAGCCAAAAGTTGTTTTTTCTTCACTGCACATTAATGATCTTTATAATGTTGTAATTCAATCTTTTAATCTTATATTCTGTTTTTAGAGTGGCAATATAGCATCTGTCTGAGACTACAGAGGAACAATAGCCCCTGCAGCCTGTACAACTCTACAGCAAACACCCAAACACACACACTCTCAACATAACCTGAAGAAACAAACACACATACTCACAATATAACCTGAGGAAATAAGCATGTGTAGCTGCATCATCTCTCATTCACTTGCAGCCTTAAACGGAAGGCCAGACCAGAGGAAGGTACAGCTGGCCCTTTGGGGGGGAAACACTCTGGGTGACCCAGGCCTGGAAGCCAGCTTCAGTCAGAAGATCCACAGCGGCTGTCTTCCTCATCTATCATCCCTCCACTAAAATATTACCGGGCTTTCACTCCGGTTCCTCGTCCTGCTTCACTGGAGGCGAGAGGCCGTTCAGCACATGATGTCATAAACTCTTCCATCTCTATAAATACTGGCTATCTCAGAAATTCCTATTGGTAGTTTGTTTTGTATTTTCACTGCATGCAGCGTATTTAGATATAGGTGGAACAAACCTCCAGCTACTGAGGGACCAGAGGCAGGAAGTCTTCACCACACACACCAAGTGGTGGTTAAAGTATCAGGATGAAAAGGACCAGGACTGCGGCTTAATGCTGCTCCTATTTTGGGTTTTAGTGGTTGTGGTGTAGCACGGTGCTCACATCATGGAAGAGCATGTGACTGTAAGAACTATTAGCTCTGTCGCAAGAGACCAAAGGAGAAGCAAAGCAACAGAGCCAATACACTGATGTAAAAACTATTTTCAAAGAGCAACCACTGAACACAGTTGAGTGACAACAACACGTTGGGCAAATATAGCTGGCTAACTGTCAGTATTCAATATGTTTTATGTTCATTACAGGTGTAAAAGTACAATTGTGTGAAATGCTTGACTGGGACATGAACATTTTAATGGTTAGAAGAGAGGAGGAAGGCATACCAGTGTTAGAGTGCTAATAATCACGACTCAAAATACAGGTGTGAAGTATTAGAAAATGTGTAGCCTCAATGTAAAACTATTTTAATTCATGTCTTGTGTTTCTTCTTCAGGGTTGTAGAGGACATAATCACTCAACAGGAACTATCAGACACAGTTGTGCTCTTTCATTCAGCGTCATCCTTTGAAGAAAAGAAATTCCCTCCAGGCTTGAGTTATTGGGTTCACAGGAAGGCGGATGGATAGACGGACACATAAGAACGTGATGGCTTCGACCACGTTCCTAAAGAGGAGACAAAATGAAAACATAAATATATTTAGAAAAAAAGTTTTATTGGAAAATAGTGGCCTACACGAACCACTCAACTTGTAGTCTACTTATTAAATTTAAGTTGTGAAGAAGTTTGAATAACTAATTTGAAGCAAAGCCAACAATAATTAGGATTTGACAAGACAACTGTGCACAAGACCAGGAATATACGATCAATTTAATGGTTATGGAAGTAGGTTGTTGTTTTACATCCAGTATAAAAGTCTTATTATTTTAGGAACAGTGTAGATCATGTTTGGTAACATTTATTAACATAGCTGAGCTCCACCCAAACCAGCTGAATCAGCTTCTTTTACAGGCTTCTGTATCTATAATTACACGGATGTTCCCCACTGCCATGCACGCAACCTTGTGTGGCCAAACTGCTTTGGAAAGTGTCAAATAAAGTGTTCTAATATAAGATTTAACATTTAAAATCGGACTGGGACTCTCTGCCCCTCCTGAAAGAAACACCTGTCTGAGTCTGAACCTCGTGGATGGATGGAGCCTGTGTCAAACTGGAGGGCTTTTAATTTGAAAAGTCGCCGCATTGAGCTGAACTGCAGTGTTACTTTCTCTCTCTCTCACTCAGTAAAAGACACTGCTTCATAGCTCTGAGCCGACAATACAGGTCCTCTGATCTCTGTGTGCTTCATGAAAGGTGGAGCTCAACAGCTGACACGGTGCAGAACAGACGCAGATGAAGGAGACCGAGGGGGGATTATCCACTCGTCAATCAGTCACAAAGATAGAATTGTTCTCTTCAACAGGTTAAAAAATAAATAGATAACAACTGTTGAAATGGTTCGCCAAATATACTTGAGCGGCTGTCAGTATAACTGTGGCCCGTCCAAGTAAGACCTACTCCGAACCGGGTCATAGGCTACTGGTGGTTGGTGGTTTATTGGTCGGAGACCCCTTGTGTGGAGTAATGAAGTGAAACATGAACATGTGACGATTGTGAACTAATAAAAAAGCCTCTGAGACAGAGAGCTGATAACTGACCCAGTGTTAAAGTGAGGAGGAGGAGACCAGCAGTGACTTGTTGTTTTACTGGAGACCAGCAGTGACTTGTTGTTTTACTGGAGACCAGCAGTGACTTGTTGTTTTACTGGAGACCAGCTGTGACTTGTTGTTTTACTGGAGACCAGCTGTGACTTGTTGTTTTACTGGAGACCAGCTGTGACTTGTTGTTTTACTGGAGACCAGCTGTGACTTGTTGTTTTACTGGAGACCAGCTGTGACTTGTTGTTTTACTGGAGACCAGCAGTGACTTGTTGTTTTACTGGAGACCAGCTGTGACTTGTTGTTTTACTGGAGACCAGCAGTGACTTGTTGTTTTACTCATCCATACTGTGGAGTAGAAGTATAAAGTGAGAACCCAGTCGTAGCTGGTGTTACTGAGGTGGAACACCTCCAACTAAAACTCAGGATATTTGAGTGTGAATGTTGAATCCTGTTGTGATTTTAGAAAATCTATATTCATGTACAATTATATAACAGGAAATATTAAAACTAATCAAATTGAAAGTAATGTTGAATGCACTTCCTGTCACATGACTATCGAGGACGTCGACCCAGTGATTTAACAAACAACACATTTCAAACTCTCCTTGTTAACGTATAAAAGTGAAGCCAGCGACTGGTTTCTGCCTGCAGAGCCGCCGATCCGCTGATTCAGAACGTTGGTCTGACTGCAGAGCGAGAGAATGACACCTCAAAGGTTCATCTGTTGTCTTCACATAACATGTCAAGGAGCTGGAAGCTGTGATTTACTGAACATCCCAGAGTCTGTTTTGGGTATCAGATTTAAGGCATTACTTTCTCATGGAGCAGTTTTACAGCACAGAGACGATGTTAAACAGCTCGCTGTCAGTCATCTTTTTATCCTCAACGTTACTTTAGGTTCACGAACGGTTATTTATGCTCACAGTTATAAGGAAAAAATGTTTTGTGTTACATTTATATACAAAGGTATCTGAACCATATCCGTATAATCACATCATATTGGCAAGAGATATACAGTTCTGTTATTTCACTGAACTGCGTATGATTAACAGCTAAGCAACTATATTATTATCATATTGGTTGTATGTGTTTGATTACTAATTTCCAAATGTAAGTGGTTGTTGTTTGGACAGTTCCTGCGATAGCCTTACTTCCTGTTGGAGAGAGTGTTATTCATTTTATTAGTATTTAGAAGTGTGCTGCTTGGTTTGGTTTAATTTAGGAGTTTATCTATTGTGATGTTGAACCAGTTTGGCTCAATTCCTCTATTTGTTTTTGTTTTTTAGAAAGGAAGCTATCTACAATTTCTTACAAGTCTTTTATTTTTTAAATAGTTAATGACTTCTAATGGAACTTCTGAGCTTGTTGTTACGACTCATTGTGCACAAAGTACGCTTTGCATTCGAGTGGTTAAGTCATGAGAACATCCCTGCTGGGCCACAGATTCAAAGTCCACTGAGATTACAATAAATTGACCAGCTGTCATTCAATAACCTCCGATATTTCTGAAAACATCAGCAAACACGTCACAACTTGTGAACTCTGAGCTTTCACAAAAATCTTGAATCCGCGGTGATGAATGCCACAAGAGCACAAATCACTGGTTTATTTGTTTACTCCCGGTTTCCAGGACTCTCTTTGCTCAGGTGAACCTTTGTTGTGACCTCCTTCATTCATCCCCTGGAAACATCTCTGGCACATATGACTTCCCAATACATGCTAAGATATCAGGTTTTCAGGTTGTCCACACGTATGTACCAGAGTGGAAAACAAACTATTTATAATGTCAACATCGAATCCTCTCGCCACTCAATATTTCATTATTATTTTGTGTCTGAACTCCACCAGCCACTTTCATATTTAACAGTATTTGGCTGGTGGCTGGTTCCCACCCAGGTACATCCGACCTGTTCTTGTGAACGCAATACCTCAAGATGAAATTTTCTCACACTTGGCAGAAATGTTGATTTGGTACTGAGGAGGAACTGATATTTGAGGTCAATGTGAAGTTACCTCCTCAGTTATCAGGATATCTCCAGGTTGCCTCAAGGTAATTTATTCACATTTGGCACAAACATTCATTTAAACTGAACAATGACCTGATTAGGTTTCGCTCCGTCCATCCATTCTGTTATCATGAACACAATATCGCAGGAGTGCCTAAAATAAATGTCTTAAATTTGGCACCAATGGATCAGTCCCAAAGAAGAATTGATTTGACCTTAGTCAGATACTGAACTGGTGACATTAATCTGGGGTGTCCACCATCGTTGTCTACTGTCATGGCTACAATTGTGTTGTATTTAAATCAGTTTTATTATCTAAGCATGTAAAAACGTAAGAATTCCCTCCAAGTCTTCATCATATTATACAAGTCTGGACAAACATTAATATCAATGACAACTTTCCTGGTTCATGGTGGCATAGAGCCGTGAGGCGGGAATTCAAGTTTTCAAGTGAAACACAATTTTGTAGAACAATGTCAAAATGACAAAAATGACATAAAACATTGTTTTTCTGAAGGTTTTTATTTAAAATATGTAAAGGATCCGTCGTAGCCAACTACATTTGAAATATCAGCAACGGTAAGTGATTGTTGTTGGTGACGGTGTTGTCTTAGTGATAAAATGTCTAAATGTCAAATAGTATTAAAAGATATGTGCTCTGAAAAGGCTCAAGGGTCAAACTGTGTCCAAGTCTCAGGCTCCAGCAGAAGTTAGGACTCATGAGGGACTTTCACATGGTTACATCAGCTGCCTCGACACTCCCGCCGTAAACAGAAGCAGCTTTCCAGGACAAATTTCCAACTTGGGAAGCTAGAAGGTCTGATAAATGTGCATTTTCCTGGAAAGCGAAGGGCTCCAGTCAAACAAAAAAAAACGATGATGGAGGCTCGAAAAGCCGGCAGTTGGCTGAAAATCATAAACACTAAAGCTGAAAAAACTCCCGACAAAATTGCTGTAGATGCTTCATGTGTTGCGCATTTGTCCATCCATCAAAACAGCGGAGGTGTTTTTGACCCATAACCAGACTGCAACCACCATGAGCCTGACTGATGAGGCAAAACTGGGCTAACTAATACGGGTTTGATGGGTGTCACTCTATGAAACGTCATAGATGACAAACCCCTTTTTGTGTGTTTGTTGTTAATACGATGTGACACACAGTAACAGGAGTGTCAGAAATGGGCCAGAACCGACCAGTACACACTTCCAGCGCTTCGGATTTCACCCGTTGGTGTTTTCTTGCACTTCTAACAACAGTTTTGGTACTAAATCTACTCTGACAGTTTTTCATGAACTACTGAGAATACTATTGTTCCTCTGTCCCCCCAGGAGTCTGGGAGTCATCCTGGACACCACTTTATCTTTCAAAGCAGACATTAGTAATATTACTCAAGCTGCATACCTCTGCCCTGTCAATCATCTTTGCACGTCTCTTCACCAGTTTCTCACATGCTGCATTGATTATTGCAACTCTATCCTCTCTGGTCTTCCTTTTAAACTCCTCCACAACATTCAGGTGCAGAATGACTCTCACACATGACTCTCAATTAAATCAGCTCACACACAACTTGGTGAACAAACTCCATGAGAGAAAATAACCAAGAAGATCAGGCTGTAATCTGCTGCTCTGAGCCTGAAGCTCGCTCACAGAGAAGAAGTCTTCTCTTGGCCTCTGGCTTACTTCTCCCACTGAAGCGCCTCAACACAGATCATATTTAATTTCAAAATGAAGAGTGAGGTTTCAAAGGGAAGCCGTCCCTTGAAATGTGAGCCAGACATAATTACAGTGTTGGGGATGAAGGGGCGGCTGCAGATCTGCACCGGCTTCCTTCTGTGGTGGAGATGTTTTGGGCTCTTGGGGGTTGAGGGAGGCAACAGAAAGGAGCCTTCAGGAGAAAGGAAATAGAGAAGAGGGGATGCAACTAGGTGTTTTCTTTACTGCAGGTCAATTCTCACTGTTTTTTCCTTATTTGCTCTCCAGTTTTAGTAGCTGGTTCACTTCTCCTGGGTGACATAATATGGTTTAAGGTTGATTAGGGTATTGGATGCTCGTGGTCGAAGCTGCTGCAGCAGGCTTACGCAAAATGAGAGGTAAGTCTGCAAAAAAACTCAGTTTCTTTCTCCAGTTCACTTGAAAACAGTTGCACAAATCTGTCATCTGCAAGTGTTCATCTATAACCTCTTTAACATCTGTGACCGCTGCTCTGTTTTCTCAGTAGCAGGCAGAATGTGTCTGCTGGAGTCATTTCAGATAAAGGAGGAACACACTAATTGAGCCAAATAAAGTTAAACGTGACCCAGATTGGCAGGTCGATGTGGCAATTAAAGAAGTACAGTTGAGCCCACTGGGAAATACCATCAGTAACAAAGACTCTTTTTATTTTTATTTGTTAACAGTCAAGTTCACAACTTTAAGCCTGATTTATTGGACGTGTAAAAAAGGCCAAGCAACATACAAGAATCAGAATCAGAATCGGTTTATTGGCCGGGTATGTTTACACATACAAGCAATTTGACTCCAGTTGTAACTTCACTCTCAGAGTGCAAATTAAAAAAAACAGACAGGCATAAATAGACATATGAACATAAATAGACATATACAGCATAGAAATGAATAGAAATCTAAATGAATATATACATATAAACAATAGGGCAATTGCACCTAGTGCAAATGGTGCTGATGCGGTTGGGTGTCGCGCAAAAGGTCCAGTGATGTTGAACATGTTAAGGTAGGGGCTGTTTCAAGCAAAGCATAAAAGAATTGACATTGTTTTATAAGACATATAAAGAGCAGAGCCTTTGGATCTCTATCGCCAAATAAGAATGACAGCACTGGATGATTCTGCAAAAAGTCCTCACATTTAGGAACGATTGTTATTTCAGCAAATAAAACGGTTGACATCAGGTGGGTTCAGCAACTACAACACTTACAGTCAGAGATTTTACAGTAACAGAGAGTAACAAGTGAAATGTGAAAACAATATGAAATGGGGCTCTAGTGGAGAGATTTAAAGTTTCAGCATTCAACCATCAGCTTTATTGTTCTGGTGCAGTCTTATTTCTCAGGGCTGTTTTTTTTTGTTTTTTTTTTTAATGAAAACAGCTCGAACAACCTTCTGTTCTTTACCTCTTCAGCACCAAACAGAGACAGACACAGTTGGAGAGGGTGATGATCGCGGAGCGTTCAGCTGCTAAAAAGACAGATATTTCCCCGGAGTTGGTGGAGACCAAAAACAGCTCAAACAAAGTGAGCGCTGGACTTACGTGGAGCATTAAAACCACAGTTACGTTTCATTGTGATAACGCCTTCTTGTGGCCATAATAATTATGTCAGGAGGAGGCTGGGTTGGATGAATGGGTCAACACCTTTGGATTTCAGCCGTCTTTTCATCCTCCTGAGGACTTCGTTTGTTTAAAAAATGATGGATCCATAACCTTAACCGTGTATTTATTATCAAGCACAAAGGATGGTGGGACGACTGCAACGTCAGAGCTGTTTTGGGGACCAGATGAAGTGGTACGACATCAGGACAGCGGAAACTCTGAACATCTTCCACCACAAACTAAAAACACTCCTCTTCAGACTTTACCTTGAACAGTAGAACTTCAGTAGCTTAAATAGAATTTTGTAGTTTGGCTTTCTGGAAGAAATTGTATTTTCTTGATTCGTGTTGTTCTGGTTTTGTACCCTCATGGTTGAAATGAACTTATTGTAAGTCGCTTTGGATAAAAGAGTCAGATAAATGTAATGTAATGTAGTGGTAGGAGGCCTAATGTTTAAATGTTCCAAAAGTTTTGTTTTTAGAGCCATCAATGTTTTATTAGCCTGGCGTGAATAGCATTTCCTTTATATGATTGGTCAGAAGTTTACTATTGATTTATAAATAATTGACCCAGAATCCTGCAGCTGTGCCGTGCACACATCCACCGTGGTGTATGTTCAGAAGGAGCCCGCTGGGAACAGAACCCTCTTGACCCTGAGGTTGCCACGGTGACATTCCAGCCCAGGTTAGCACTCGGGCCTCAGTGTGGGAAGGAAGTGCTGATGAGGAAGGGACAGGTGTGTTTATCACCAGCACACAGCTGTATCTATAAATCAGGAGGCAGTAAGGCCGCGGTGACCACCGGCGAGGCCGAGGCACCGGAGAGCAGCGCCCGCTGCATGTTTCTGAGGCTTTACTGTGAGGACAGCAGCAAAACCGCAATACCAGCGCTTCATCATAGCTGCTGGAGAGACAGCAACCCGATCAGGTCGAGGACAGGAGGCCTTAACCGAGCACAGCCGGCTTCATGAGCCTTTCATTGGTTGTCAGCGATATATTTAATATTATGTTTTATATATATATATGTTATATTATATATCTGTCCTCTGCTTCTGAACACAATGTCTCAAGAATGCCTGAAGGGAATTTCTTTAAACCTGGCAAACAAATGAATCTCATTTGGTACCAAAGATGAATCGATTTGATGTTAGAGGTCAAAGGTCAAGGTCACTGTCACCACACACTGACCGTTGACCCATGCTCGTGACAATAATATCTTGGGAGCGCCTGGAGGGAATGTCTTCAAATCTGGCACACATTTCCACTTGGCCTCAAGGATGAAGTGATTTGATTTTAGTGGTTAAAGGTCAGAGGTCACAGTCACTGTGACCTTACATCTTTTACATTCTTGGTAATTCAATTTATTAAGAACGCCTTTCTTCAAATTTGGCACAAATGTTCACTTGGACCAGAAGATGAAGTGAATAGATTTAGAATTTTGAAGGTCAGAGGTCAAGGTCAATATGACCCCACCCTCCCTGGGGCCATAACTAAATGATGTATATGTTCATTCCTGACCATTATTCAGTTCTATAACATCATCCCAACTACAAACTGGGATGTTGTCATAGATCTTCTGTTCTGTCAGCTCAATCTAGTCAAATCTGCATTTTCATGCAGCACAAGGTTTTTTTTCCGTGCTTGTACAAAGTTGTAATTTCATGGCGATGGGTGGAACAGCTCAACAGACGGTGTGTTGGTAAAGATGCGCCGGTGCAGTGCAACTTTGGTTGAGGTGAACAAACAAGGTTTAAGTATTGCATAACTGGCACGGGGCTGTTTGAATGGCTTCAGTGGGCAAGAGCACAAATGACCAGACATATCTAAAACCCCACAGACAGGTTTGGTGGATGTCCTACATATTTAATCCACATTACATTAAGAACTAAACATTTAAGATACATTCCAATTCAGTTAATTATATCAAAAAATGGAGCTGACTCTTTTTTTTTTATTAAGGTGGATATGAATCAGGTGATTAATGCACATAAAGACTTAGGAGCAAATCTCAGCAACAAAATATAAAAGGCACTTAACTACAACTTAAATTACACTTGAAGGGGAAACAACTTAAAATCTTTTTAATGTAGTTTTGAGGCAGCCATGCAAGGCACCACATCCTTTACACACAAAAGGTGGCAGCGAAGGTAAACATCACTTTTTTTAAGCTCTACTTATTGCTCAGTCAGTGTATCTTCTGCACGAGGAGACACAGCAGGTAAACAGGTGTACCAGCAGATAACTGTATTCGTGAGGCTGATGGCGCTACGAGCCTAAACTGATTCTCTTTTCAACTCCGTTTGCATTATATTGGCGTGTTTTATTCATGTTTGACAGTTTCTTACCTCGAAAGCACCACAGTTAGTTTCTTGTGTCCCTACAAAAGCTTTTCAGACAGATAAGTTGAAATATTGTAGATGTTTCTCAGCTGACTTCTCCAGAAGGCTCTCGATAAGATCCTGATGCAGGAAGGTC
This sequence comes from Embiotoca jacksoni, assembly GCF_022577435.1. Taxonomy (NCBI): domain Eukaryota; kingdom Metazoa; phylum Chordata; class Actinopteri; family Embiotocidae; genus Embiotoca; species Embiotoca jacksoni. The sequence continues at coordinate 611,348 of NW_027185415.1, read as the reverse complement.
TCTCATACCTGCTGCACAGACTATGTTTACCTGGTATTGTTTTGATATCCAGCACACAGGATATGGGCTTCAAAGAGATGAGTCTGGCATCCTGACAGCTCCTTTGAAATCCAACACTGTTGTGTGATGTTGTTGGGGCGACTGTCCATCAACCTGACGCACTCATAAACAAGCCCCCCAAAATAGGGGAACGCATGTGATGAGGAGGAACTCACTCGCTGTGCTCAGGATTAACGAATGTGTACAACCAGAGATGTTTCAGTGATTAACGTGTCAGACGGGAACTTACTTTGAGTCACTTGCTGTTGAATGAATACAACGCATCTGGTTTTAATTCCTTTTCAATTCTATTTTATTTTATTTTATTTATATCATGCCAAATCACAACCACACAGGTTATTTCAGGGCACTGAACACATTAAAGTCTTTACAACAGTCATTTACAACATTTCTGGTTTGATCCCTGTAAGTTTCCAACTATGGTGAATCTACAGGCTGAACAGACACACTGGGTTAAAGCAGCAGGTTATTTTTAATGCTTTATTTCCATTCAGTGTGAGTCAGGAAGTGATGATCACACATGATAATGAAGAACAAAAACAGATGAATTTCAAGGTCGAGTACATTTTACTCATTTTAGCTAAAGGGCCACATACTGCCCACTTTGATCTCAAGTGGTCCAGACCAGCAGAATCATAGCATAATAACGCATACATAATGACAATATTTATCTTTGTTTAAATCATTGGTGAAGGTTTTTGGATGATAAACCCTATTTTAAGGTCTTTCTACAATAAACTAGAAACATAAAGACCAAAAACTCAGACATCAGCCCACTGTTTATCTGCCTGGGATCTCTTTGTGACGCGTTTGACGTCAAACGCGTCACAAAGCGAGCAGCGAGCTGCTGCCTCCAGAGCAGACGTCACATTTACGCTGTTTTTGAAGCAATTACTGGATCGATTAAAAAAATGACAAAACGTTTGTACTCATAAACCTCCATATTCTCATAGAAATGCAATTTATGTCTTTCTGTAATTTTCACACTTAGCAAAGTCATCCGGCGGACCGAGCTGGACCCCCTGGCGGGCCAGATCTGGCCCGCGGGCCGTATGTTTGACACCCCTGGTGGTCAGTGTCTGAATGCAGCGTGTTGCTTTTTGAGAGCAGTAAACTCCATGAAGACGACACACAACGACTCCACTTTTGAAATTAAAACTTTGCTAACGTGTATATTGACATCCACAATGCTTTTATCGCCTCATATATTTTACTCTCTGGATGTTTGGAAGGTGCCGACGCGTTAGCCTGTCTGCGTCACTCTCAGCTTCAGTTTTCTTCTCTGTGTCTGTTCAGCCTCTCTGAAGGGCGGACCAATCAGAGACCAGTATTAGTGGCTAACCGCATTTGTCCCGCCCCTCCTTCTCTGTGATTGGCCGGCTGGTGACGGTGACGAGGGCAAACGGTCAGCACGTCGTCACGGTGCTGGATCATTAAAACTTTAAAATCAACTTTAAAAACACGGTGTGGAGGAAAAAAACACGTTGGCGGACACGGTTGGTCGATGCAGAGGGTCGCCGCGAGCTGATTGGTTGAAATGATCCAGAGGTCGACGCCCAGTAGGATGGAACGACTGCAAACGATTCTCTGTGGAGGGCGAACAGATCCAGATATTCAGAGTGAAATTGTGTCGGGATCGCACCGGACTACCGAGACGAAAGGAAAAGAAGCACGTGAGGACCAAATGGAAACAACTCATAGCCATGAAATATAAATACCGCTCAGCTTAACTAAAATTAATATCAGTTTAATTACACATTTCAAAAGTCTTTTCAACGACTCATCTGGTTTAGTAATCCACCAGCTGTGTAACGCCACAAAGTGTTACACCTAAAAGGTTCAGGGCAGTTTGCCTTCAGCAGGATGCGTCATTTATTTAATGGTTGTAAAATAAACTATAAAACTATAAAAATAAGAAAACAATCAAAGGTAGACTTTCAGGTTCTTCATGCTTTCTTCTCAACATCGTTCCAGGACCTGATTTCACCATGTTGGAGTGTTCTTAGTTCACTGTGACATTTAATTCATGTCAGTGTTTATAAGACTCCGGTTTTAGTCTTCTATCATTGAACCTCTTCCTACGCTGGACGGTATCATACTACCAGGGGAGGAGGCATGTCTGATATTAGTTACCTCTTCCCAACCCAATTCAACACGATCAGCCGGTGGAGGACGCCTCAAACAGAAACCATAAGTTCAGTGAATAGAGTCTGAAATATGTCAGTTTCCTCTGGAGTGAAGTTTAGATGGCTGCTGATCTGCTCCTCCTTCAGTCATTACAAACTGACAGTCTGCAGAGCCCAGTCGTAAAGGAGGAATGAGAGGAGAGCATCTGATTGGCCATGACTGCAGTCAGCTGTTGGACACCTCCTAATGATCTCTTCCTCCTCCTTCACACCTGCCTGAGCTCCCAATGAGTGTTTTAGTTGTCCACCGGTGATGTTTTTTTAGGGAGATTATAAAATGATGACAACAATAGAAAGCTGTAATATTGCACGACGCACAGTTTCCCATTAGTTAGACTTCATGCAGACAAGTGCAGATAAGATCGTCTAAAAGTTACCAAGGACACAAAACACGACTGAATTTACAGAAGAAATGCATTTTATGCCTTTCACCGTGTTCGCTGCTGAGTTCAGCAGCTGATCCTCGTTGGCTGATATTAAAGCTCCAGCAACATGAAAGTGGAATGCAGTGACAGCCAAACGAATGGGGATCATGTCAGCCATCTCACGAATGTAACCGGAGGAGAGCAGACTGTCCCGCTCTTCCTCTGCGAAGATGACGACTCATGACGCCGCACCCACAACTCTTCATCCATATCAGATATATTTATATATATATATTTATATAAGATACAAATTCTTTCTTTTGAAATGCTGAAAAGGAATCTGGATGGAGGGCCAGGGGCCAAAAATACATGTTTATGTTATGTGAAATTACATTTAATAAAAATGTTTAATATTTTACAGAATATTAAGATTCTACATCTAAAATACGATTTCCTAATAAATCAAACATTTCTCTTTAATCTGCGTAAGAGTAATTTTATTACAACAGTCGTCATTTCAATTTATTCTACATTTTCTCTTTGAGTGTGTAAATCTGCATCAAAGTCACTGAAAACTCACATTATTTAATTTTTAGCTGCACAACATTTATGGTTCAAAGTCATTAATGTTTTAAGTTTACATCAGTTCTCTCCGTTATCCTCCGAATGGTTCTTCTGTTCCTCCGAACGGTTCTTCTATTCCTCCGAATGGTTCTTCTGTTCCTCCGAACGGTTCTTCTATTCCTCCGAATGGTTCTTCTGTTCCTCTGAGCGGTTCCTTCTGTTCCTCCGAGCGGTTCCTTCTGTTCCTCTGAGCAGTTCCTTCTGTTCCTCCGAGCGGTTCTTCTGTTCCTCCGAATGGTTCTTATGTTCCTCCGAATGGTTCTTCTATTCCTCCGAACGGTTCTTCTGTTCCTCCGAGCGGTCCTTCTGTTCCTCTGAGCGGTTCTTCTGTTCCTCCGAGTGGTTCTTCTGTTCCTCCGAGCGGTTCTTCTGTTCCTCCGAGCGGTTCCTTCTGTTCCTCCGAGCGGTTCCTTCTGTTCCGCCGAGCGGTTCTTCTGTTCCTCCGAGCGGTTCCTTCTGTTCCTCCGAGTGGTTCTTCTGTTCCTCCGAGCGGTTCTTCTGTTCCTCCGAGCGGTTCCTTCTGTTCCTCTGAGCGGTTCTTCTGTTCCTCCGAGTGGTTCTTCTGTTCCTCCGAGCGGTTCCTTCTGTTCCTCCGAGCGGTTCCTTCTGTTCCGCCGAGCGGTTCTTCTGTTCCTCCGAGCGGTTCCTTCTGTTCCTCCGAGTGGTTCTTCTGTTCCTCCGAGCGGTTCTTCTGTTCCTCCGAGCGGTTCCTTCTGTTCCGCCGAGCGGTTCCTTCTGTTCCACCGAGCGGTTCCTTCTGTTCCTCCGAGCGGTTCTTCTGTTCCTCCGAGCGGTTCTTCCCTAATTTGGCTGAAAGTAAAACTGTAAATTCTTTGTGCTGGTTATATCAGGTGATTTCTGCCCAACCTCACATTATTGTGTTGAAATAATTGCATGTAATTTCAATAAAGATTATTTCTCTGTGAAAACAAACTCAAAGATTAGATGGCCACATTTTATAAAACCCAGGCAGCCAATCGAGCGTCTTTACCATCATTTCCAGTTGGAAGTGCTGCAGTGACCCTCTACAGCACCACAGTGACGTGACTGTTCCTGGTGACCTTCTTTGACTCAGAGCAATACAGCAACTATGTTTTCTATGACGTTTATGCCAAACTAACACTGTGATAATCCTCCTCGGTCACGAGTTGGAGTCCAGCTCACAGGATGTCCCATCGGGGAGCCGAGGAATCTCTGTGTTTCCATTCCACAGATCCCAAAACAAAGGATACGCTCTGATCGCACCAACAACTTCCTGCAACGCGCTAATTCAGAGCTGGAGCTGTTGGAGAGGCCGACGGGAGGCCTGGCGTGGAGAATGAATTAAGGACGTGTGCTTTCCGCCTGTGAACAACACGCTTTGAATGTCACACATTTTTGAATAAGAGCCTGATTTCTTGGCTGTCCGGCTGCACCTGACGTGTTGACAGCATGTTTCCTAAAGACCGAGTTTTCCATGACACTAAGTAATTAGTGATGATCGGTTCCACGTTGTGCTTGCAGGGCTCGCTTCCATTTTATGAGCCTCCACCTGCCTGCACTCTAAAACTGTGTTCACAGTGCATTCACTGTCAATGTAGAGCCAGACATTACTAATACGTGACAAGTTTCCAGTGTGTTGAACACATGGATTTACAAAGTAACAATTTAACACAGTAAAGTATGTTGAAGGGACATTTTGACTTTATTTGAATACCTTAGAAAGTTGTTTCCAGGCCGTGTCTACAGTTGACATTCAATAAAGGTATTAAAATGTGAAGGTGACTAATGAGAGCTACAATATAAAACAGCTGTGATGTTTTAAAACAGAATGCTGGAGTTACTGGAGTCTTTAATCCTCAAATATCGAAGTATCTCTGCTTCTTCTTACAAGTTAGTACATCAAACACCTCCCACTGTCTGCAAGATGGAAGCTGGAAGTTCTCTACAGACCTCCTGATATGTGAAGACAAACACACAATAGAAGCTATAAGTTCTCTACAGACCTCCTGGTACGTGAAGACAAACACACAATAGAAGCTATAATTCTCTACAGACCTCCTGGTACGTGAAGACAAACACACAATAGAAGCTATAATTCTCTACAGACCTCCTGGTACGTGAAGACAAACACACAATAGAAGCTATACGTTCTCTACAGATCTCCTGGTACGTGAAGACAAACATACAATAGAAGCTATACGTTCTCTACAGACCTCCTGATACGTAAAGACAAACACACAATAGAAGCTATAAGTTCTCTACAGACCTCCTGGGACGTGAAGACAAACACACAATAGAAGCTATACGTTCTCTACAGACCTCCTGGGATGTGAAGACAAACACACAATAGAAGCTATACGTTCTCTACAGATCTCCTGGGACGTGAAGACAAACACACAATAGAAGCTATACGTTCTCTACAGACCTCCTGATACGTGAAGACAAACACACAATAGAAGCTATAAGTTCTCTACAGACCTCCTGGGACGTGAAGACAAACACACAATAGAAGCTATAAGTTCTCTACAGACCTCCTGGGACGTGAAGACAAACACACAATAGAAGCTATACGTTCTCTACAGATCTCCTGGGACGTGAAGACAAACACACAATAGAAGCTATACGTTCTCTACAGACCTCCTGATACGTGAAGACAAACACACAATAGAAGCTATAAGTTCTCTACAGACCTCCTGGGATGTGAAGACAAACACACAATAGAAGCTATAAGTTCTCTACAGACCTCCTGGGATGTGAAGACAAACACACAATAGAAGCTATAAGTTCTCTACAGACCTCCTGATACGTGAAGACAAACACACAATAGAAGCTATAAGTTCTCTACAGACCTCCTGATACGTGAAGACAAACACACAATAGAAGCTATAAGTTCTCTACAGACCTCCTGATACGTGAAGACAAACACACAGTTTAAAGCAGTAGTTTTGTACCATCTCCAAAATGTGAGCGGGAGGGGGTGGGAGGCATTGTTGCAGCAGGTAAGATCCTGCAGCAATCAAGCAACCATATGGAAAAGAAGTCATGCTCATAAATCATAATGCGCAGCCCTGTGGGTTGGCAAAGCGCTCTGACCACAGTAAATATGTGTCTGTGAAAAAAAAGACAATTTATTGCTGTGACATACAGAATTGCACTCTTACAAATACAGATGTTTTTCAGAGGAGCCAGAGCTCCATCTTCCCAGCAGCAGCCTGGAAAAGCACTTAGCGTGCATAACCTGCTGAAGCTGCTGCTGTGCATGGCACTCAGTGTAGTGTGGAGTTCATGCAAATGGCAATGAAATTAAAGGAGAGACTTCTCACTGCCTGTCCAGTTGGTGTTATCATATTTCATGTATGTGTATGATAATGATGTTCAGTATACAGTATATGTTATTTAAGCAGCGGTCACATCTATGTGGCAAACAGTTTGGGATTTTTGAAGTATGAAGTCTTTTATCTTATATTTTGTTATTGTCAACAAATTCCAAGGAAGACAAAGACTTAAACCAACGATGTGTGTTAGTGACTCAAATCTTTCTGGCTTCTGTCCTAAATCAGAGATTTATACAACTCTCATATCTAAACATGCTAAATGATTACAGTTATAACTGCGATATGAGCTTAATAGAGGAAAAAGACTAAAAACGGGGGAAACTGCTTGTCTTGCTCTCTTTAAGGCCAAAAAGTAATCAAGCACATAAACTACCCAAAGTTTAAAAATATACCCATCAGCTCATCTGTGAAATAAATACATAATAATTAGTAATGTTGGTGGGAATATATTTTTTATTATTACTTAATATTCTACCAGACAGAACACAGATTGGATTTTGTAAGTAAGTAAGTAAAGTTTATTTGTGTAGCACTTTTCACAAAGTGCTTGACAATAATAAAAGAACCCACAAACAGCAGGATTTTGAACTGTTAAAATCACAACAACAGATAAAATCACAACAACAACAAACAAGCAACAACACTAGTGGAGAGATAAGGCAGTAAGATGATAAATAAAACTAAAGAAATCATTTAGTGTGTGTTTGTTCTGATGGAAACAGCCAGTGTTTTGGCAATCGACTGAAGAATTCTCAGTTTGAGTAACTTTTTGCCTCCTCTTTGGGAAATATTGATCTTCTCATCTAACAGACTGTATTTACCAAAATGTTGACATAAAATATCTCTATGTTTTGTTTGTTTAAAAGGATCAATAATAAAACAATAAAACAGCATGTCACTGAAGTTTTGATTAAATGTTACTCAAATAGGAGGAAATAGTGTCTCTGTTGGGACTATTTTCAGCAGTGGGTTGATTGAGCACAATGTTGTATGATCCATCATTCAGAATATCATGTGATGTGTGTGTTCACGGTAATGAAGGAACATGTAGTGGAACAGTGTGACCCACTGATATGGTTTTTGGACACTAACAGGCCACCGTAGCTCCGAGGAATACGATAGCAGGCTTTGATTTGTTCACAGTACTTGTTAATAGTATCGGCTGATTTTAAAGCAGTGATCTTTGTTGGTCAAAGAATAAAACAGAGGCAGGTTGGAAGAGTCAGACCTGATGAGCATAAAATGAAAAAGAAAGGAAGAGATGATGAACAGATGAAACCATGGCGATCCCCGGAGGTCCCTCTTAAAGATGAAAAGACCTCTAAGATGAGAGGGAGGATGAGGAGTGACGTAGATGTGGTTCTTCTTCACATCTGCTGTCACTATTAACCTCAGTCCAGATTGACTGTCACCGACTCCATACTGCAGGATGTACTGAGAAGCAACTGACTCCAAATACTCTAATGGTATTTTACACCTTTAGTCTTGTTTAAAAGGGGACACATGGAAGATCTTTAGTTGAAATATTCATAATGAACAGAAGAGCCATTTCGATGTTATGTCAAAAGCATGTACTGTATGTGTTGTTGTTGGGAGTCACCATGTGGGAGGACGAAGGGGAGGCCGACATCAAAGACACAAGTCTGAACAAAGAGTCTACAAACTATTGGTGTGAACACTGATACTGAAATATTAATACTTCTGACTCCAAACGTTACTCTTCCAGTGTCCATTATTTTATTATAAGTTTTCTAAACTCAGTAAATAAATGTGTATGTTATCATTAACAGGAAAAGAAACTCAACCATCACCAGAATCAGTCTAAATATGACAGGAACTACTTTTTCTAATGATAGCAGATCACAAACAGTCACATGATGATGTAGTTCAGTTTGAAAATAGCGACTGTGTCGTGTGTGTGGAGGACTGAGGTGATGTGGCATCAACACAAACCTCGTTTAACATCTGAAATTCATCACAACACAGAATATGATGAGGTTGTTATGTAGAGGTGGTCTGAAGAAGATGAAGGAGGTGCTGCTGGTGAGACAGATTTCAGGTAGGTCACATATCCAGGTAGGTGGAGTCACTGGATAATATCCAGGTAGGTGAGTCACTGGATAATATCCAGGTAGGTAAAGTCACTGGATCATATCCAGGTAGGTAAAGTCACTGGATCATATCCAGGTAGGTGAGTCACTGGATCATATCCAGGTAGGTAGAGTCACTGGATCATATCCAGGTAGGTAAAGTCACTGGATCATATCCAGGTAGGTAGAGTCACTGGATCATATCCAGGTAGGTAGAGTCACTGGATCATATCCAGGTAGGTAAAGTCACTGGATCATATCCAGGTAGGTAGAGTCACTGGATCATATCCAGGTAGGTAAAGTCACTGGATCATATCCAGGTAGGTAGAGTCACTGGATCATATCCAGGTAGGTAGAGTCACTGGATCATATCCAGGTAGGTAGAGTCACTGGATAATATCCAGGTAGGTAGAGTCACTGGATCATATCCAGGTAGGTGAGTCACTGGATCATATCCAGGTAGGTAGAGTCACTGGATCATATCCAGGTAGGTAAAGTCACTGGATCATATCCAGGTAGGTAGAGTCACTGGATCATATCCAGGTAGGTAGAGTCACTGGATCATATCCAGGTAGGTAAAGTCACTGGATCATATCCAGGTAGGTAGAGTCACTGGATCATATCCAGGTAGGTAGAGTCACTGGATAATATCCAGGTAGGTGAGTCACTGGATAATATCCAGGTAGGTAAAGTCACTGGATCATATCCAGGTAGGTAGAGTCACTGGATCATATCCAGGTAGGTAGAGTCACTGGATCATATCCAGGTAGGTAAAGTCACTGGATCATATCCAGGTAGGTAGAGTCACTGGATCATATCCAGGTAGGTAAAGTCACTGGATCATATCCAGGTAGGTAGAGTCACTGGATCATATCCAGGTAGGTAGAGTCACTGGATCATATCCAGGTAGGTAGAGTCACTGGATAATATCCAGGTAGGTAGAGTCACTGGATCATATCCAGGTAGGTGAGTCACTGGATCATATCCAGGTAGGTGAGTCACTGGATCATATCCAGGTAGGTAGAGTCACTGGATAATATCCAGGTAGGTAAAGTCACTGGATCATATCCAGGTAGGTAGAGTCACTGGATCATATCCAGGTAGGTAAAGTCACTGGATCATATCCAGGTAGGTAGAGTCACTGGATCATATCCAGGTAGGTAGAGTCACTGGATCATATCCAGGTAGGTGAGTCACTGGATCATATCCAGGTAGGTGAGTCGTGAGTGAGCCATATTTTTTGCAGTGTAGATTGTTTGTATTTCAATTTTGCTGTGATTCAAATTGTTTGCTTTTTATTGGTTTTAGAACGGGCTGTTTTCATTTGCACTATGTGGTTTTAGCTTGTGATGTTTTAGTTGCATGTTTTTATAATCTATGATTTTGTCAGACATGTTATTTGGCACTCTGTTCTGATCTGATTGAAGCTGCCTGCAATCACTGATCCCAGGCACCTGCAAAAGTTCTGTTTATCTCAAGGACCAATCATGAGTGCTGTCAGGGCAGAAGCAGCCAACAGCGTCACAGGAGGGCAGGATCTCCTCCCCCCCAGGTGGACATCAATTAGGGGAGCCGGTATAAACGATGGACTACAGCACAACAGGAGCATCAGGAAAAGTGGCTATGGATGGGAGGAGGCTGGGAAGACGGCAGGTGGTGGTGTCCCTGGCGGTGTCCCTGGTGGTTGGAGGAACTCAGGAGAGGACGGGTAGCTGAACCAGAAGAGCCAGGAATAACAACCAGACCCTGACTCTCCTCCTGTTGGCAGGCTTTTACCTGGTGTTGAAATCTTTTTCATCTTTTACTAGGGCCTTTTTAAACTGAACTTTTAATTCATTTTAACTTCTTATCTTGAAATTACACTGGACTTTAAGTCCTTTAACCTCTTAATACTATTTTAGGTATTGCCTACTATTTTATGGGTTGTAGATTTTAAATAAACATTTTTACCATTCCTTAATTGTTATGTCTTTGTGATCCCTGCCACTCAACCCCCGATTTGAAATGATTTCATTTCAAACCCTCTCCCTACTGGGCTGACACAGTAACTTCAATGAAATCTTTTTGTGCACTGATTGAAAACTGCAGTAAAGTTGAGATGCAACGTCGGCTCAGACCAATCAGATATCTAGAACAGATTGATCTGAAGCCGTGTGTCTGCCCGGTAAAAGATTTGCAAGAATAATGGTGAAACTCTTCACAGTTAAAATGCAGCTGTGATCTGTTCTATGTATGGAGTGTCATTAATGCTTCCAGTATAGTCTACATGAAAGGTCCAGAACCTAGTTATTCTCCTGAGATGTAAAAATATCTATTTCTTCCTTTTACTTGTGACTCGTCTTCTTTTTCTCCCTCACAAAATCAAAAATTATACTAAGAATGACTGTTTGTTTCTTTACAGATGCAGTTTTAGTGATCTTAATAACAAATACTATATATTGCATATACATAAAGATAAATTTGATGTGTTTCTGTCCAAATTTAATGAGTTTCTTGGATTTAAATTTGGTTCAGCTGAATCCTTTGAATCATCCCAAGCTATATTCTCTGTAGTCTGTAGCCTCCAATTCATCCAGCAGGGAGGTTGTAGATTGAAACCATGTGAATAACCCCGACCGAACCCTCCCCTTTCAGGTGAATGAGAAAAGCTCCGGTGGCCTTAAAACGTACAGAAGGCCTGTGAAGTCCATAGTGATGTCCCTGTTTGGTCTGTCTGTTCTTCATGCTGTAGAAACATGGTGGGCTTCCTATGGAGACATTTTCTATATCCTGTAAACATGGTGGGCTTCCTATGGAGACATTTTCTATATCCTGTAAACATGGTGGGCTTCCTATGGAGACATTTTCTATATCCTGTAAACATGGTGGGCTTCCTATGGAGACGTATTCTACATACAGTAAACATGGTAGGCTTCATATGAAGACAAAGACTTCAGTCTATATCAACAAACACAACTATATCAACAAACACAACAATTCTTAGTTTCACATCAAAATGTAATTATGAACATTATATTCCATTTTTGCCTAAATTCTACAAACTGAACCTTCAAATTCAAAAGTTGTTTTTTTTACGTGCACATTATGAATTTCTCATTTTAGAGATTTGATCAATTACTGATGGTCCTGTAAACTTAATTTTTTTTCTTATATTTACTAAGTCCAACATACTTCACTGAGTATATATATTTGTCAACATTTCATAATGTGCCTTCCAATGCCCTGTCTTTCACAGGAATGGGAAACAGTGCCATTGGTATGGTATGTAACATGGTGCCAAGTTTAAATGCCAGCTCTATAAATATACAGCCGGAATGCAGGACTTGGCAGCGGGACGGTTGGTTCCCGGCCTTTGTCACCACTCTCAGGGCCTATTTGGACACAAGAGGCTGGTCAGACTGAAACCTGAAGCCGGCTCCTTGGTTCAGCTCCGCTTTAATCTTCTATTTTGTTCTGGGAGAGTTTTCAGGGAATACTTGCAGAGGGTCCAGAAGTGTCCGAGAGGGGGATTTGGGGCCACTATTCCTGGGGTCCTCGGGGAGGCTCTTTTGATAGCCTCTTATTTTCTGGTCTGCCAGGCAGCATTGCTCAGCCGTCCGCTGGCTATTAATACCTGAAATAGGTATCCAGGCCTCGCTCTCATGGCATATCAGCTTCTTCTAACGACAAACTCCACTTCCTGCTCCACCTCCTCCCTCTGGAATGACAAGACTGTCCTTCCAGAGGAGCCGTGGCATCCATCACTTCACCAAAGGACCCACACCGACACATCGTGTGCTGAATGACAGTGCCCTCTAGCAGCTGTAGGAATTAGGATGCGGATGGATCAATAGAGTTTTATTTTAGTATGACCAAGATCATTCCATAATCATAACTATGTGTTTAATATGGTAACTATGATACCGATGGTCCCCTTACCTTAATTAATAAGTACTTTTTTAACCTAAACCCAGATCTTTTCCTGAAAAAGATCAAACCTTAACCGAAGCCTCTTCACGTCATTAAAGTGATTTAATCTGTGGAGCAGTTTTAGAAGGCAAACAGAAACGATGTGATCCTGAAGAGAGGATACGTCAAATAACAAAGTACGGGATAAAGAAAAATACACGCAAGTGTTTGTTTCATTATCAATTTAGTTTAAAAGTAAAATAGTTAAAACAAAGCTACTAAAGACAATATTATCAACAAAAACATTTTATTATCAACAACAAATACTCACCATACCTGCCGACACCTGTATACCCGGGTGTTACTTGTATCTCCGGGTGTTACCCGTATCTCCAAGGTGTAACCCGTATCTCAAGGTGTTACCTGTATCTCCGGTTGTTACCCGTAACTCCATGTGTTACCCGTATCTCCATGTGTTACCCGTATCTCCAGGTGTTACCTGTATCTCCAGGTGTTACCTGTATCTCCAAATGTTACCCGTATCTCCGGGTGTTACGTGTATCTCCAAGGTGTTACCTGTATCTCCAAGGTGTTACCTGTATCTCCAGGTGTTACCTGTATTTCCAAGGTGTTACCCGTATCTCCAGGTGTTACCTGTATCTCCAAAGTGTTACCTGTATCTCCAGGTGTTACCTGTATTTCCAAGGTGTTACCCGTATCTCCAGGTGTTACCTGTATCTCCAGGTGTTACCTGTATCTCCAAATGTTACCCGTATCTCCGGGTGTTACCTGTATCTCCAGGTGTTACCTGTATCTCCAAGGTGTTACCCGTATCTCCAGGTGTTACCTGTATTTCCAAGGTGTTACCCGTATCTCCAGGTGTTACCTGTATCTCCAAATGTTACCCGTATCTCCGGGTGTTACGTGTATCTCCAAGGTGTTACCTGTATCTCCAAGGTGTTACCCGTATCTCCAGGTGTTACCTGTATTTCCAAGGTGTTACCCGTATCTCCAGGTGTTACCTGTATCTCCAAGGTGTTACCCGTATCTCCAAACGTTACCCGTATCTCCGGGTGTTACCCTTATCTCCGGGTGTTACCTGTATCTCCAAGGTGTTACCCGTATCGTCAGGTGTTACCCGTATCTCCAGGTGTTACCTGTATCTCCAAGGTGTTACCCGTATCTCCAGGTGTTACACGTATCTCCAAGGTGTTACCTGTATCTCCGGGTGTTACCCGTATCTCCAAGGTGTAACCCGTATCTCAAGGTGTTACCTGTATCTCCGGTTGTTACCCGTAACTCCATGTGTTACCCGTATCTCCAAGGTGTTACCTGTATCTCCAGGTGTTACCTGTATTTCCAAGGTGTTACCTGCATCTCCAGGTGTTACCTGTATCTCCAAGGTGTTACCCGTATCTAAAAACGTTACCCATATCTCTGGGTGTTACCCTTATCTCCGGGTGTTACCTGTATCTCCAAGGTGTTACCCGTATCTTCAGGTGTTACCTGTATTTCCAAATGTTACCCGTATCTCCGGGTGTTACGTGTATCTCCAAGGTGTTACCTGTATCTCCAAGGTGTTACCCGTATCTCCAGGTGTTACCTGTATTTCCAAGGTGTTACCCGTATCTCCAGGTGTTACCTGTATCTCCAAAGTGTTACCTGTATCTCCAGGTGTTACCTGTATTTCCAAGGTGTTACCTGCATCTCCAGGTGTTACCTGTATCTCCAAGGTGTTACCCGTATCTAAAAACGTTACCCATATCTCTGGGTGTTACCCTTATCTCCGGGTGTTACCTGTATCTCCAAGGTGTTACCCGTATCTTCAGGTGTTACCCGTATCTCCAGGTGTTACCTGTATTTCCAAGGTGTTACCCATATCTCCAAGGTATTACCCATATCTTCAGGTGTTACCCGTATCTCCAGGTGCTACCTGTATTTCCAAGGTGTTACCCGTATCTCCAAGGTTTTACCCATATCTCCGGTTGTTACCCGTAACTCCAGGTGTTACCTGTATCTCCAAGGTGTTACCCGTATCTCCAAACGTTACCCGTATCTCCGGGTGTTACCCTTATCTCCGGGTATTACCTGTATCTCCAAGGTGTTACCCGTATCTTCAGGTGTTACCCGTATCTCCAAGGTGTTACCCGTATCTCCGGGTGTTACCCGTATCTCCAAGGTGTAACCCGTATCTTCAGGTGTTACCCGTATCTCCAAGGTGTTACCCGTATCTCCAGGTGTTACCCGTATCTCCAAGGTGTTACCTGTATCTCCGGGTGTTACCCGTATCTCCAAGGTGTAACCCGTATCTCAAGGTGTTACCTGTATCTCCGGTTGTTACCCGTAACTCCATGTGTTACCCGTATCTCCAGGTGTTACCTGTATTTCCAAGGTGTTACCTGCATCTCCAAGGTGTTATCTGTATCTCCAAGGTGTTACCTGTATCTCCAAGGTGTTACCCGTATCTCCAAGGTGTTACCCGTATCTCTTGGTGCAACCCAAATCTCCAAGGTATTACCCATATCTTCAGGTGTTACCCGTATCTCCAAGGTGTTACCCGTATCTCCAGGTGTTACCCGTATCTCCAAGGTGTTACCTGTATCTCCAAGGTGTTACCCGTATCTCCAAGGTGTTACCTGTATCTCCGGGTGTTACCCATATCTCCAAGGTGTAACCCGTATCTCAAGGTGTTACCTGTATCTCCGGTTGTTACCCGTAACTCCATGTGTTACCCGTATCTCCAGGTGTTACCTGTATTTCCAAGGTGTTACCTGTATCTCCAGGTGTTACCTGTATCTCCAAATGTTACCCGTATCTCCGGGTGTTACGTGTATCTCCAAGGTGTTACTCGTATCTCCAGGTGTTACCTGTATTTCCAAGGTGTTACCTGTATCTCCAGGTGTTACCCGTATCTCCAGGTGTTACCTGTATCTCCAGGTGTTACCTGTATCTCCAAATGTTACTCGTATCTCCGGGTGTTACATGTATCTCCAAGGTGTTACCTGTATCTCCAAATGTTACTCGTATCTCCGGGTGTTACATGTATCTCCAAGGTGTTACCTGTATCTCCAGGTGTTACCTGTATTTCCAAGGTGTTACCTGTATCTCCAGGTGTTACCCGTATCTCCAGGTGTTACCCGTATCTCCAGGTGTTACCTGTATCTCCAAGGTGTTACCCGTATCTCCAAGGTGTTACCCGTATCTCTTGGTGCAACCCAAATCTCCAAGGTATTACCCATATCTTCAGGTGTTACCCGTATCTCCAAGGTGTTACCCGTATCTCCAGGTGTTACCCGTATCTCCAAGGTGTTACCTGTATCTCCAAGGTGTTACCCGTATCTCCAAGGTGTTACCTGTATCTCCGGGTGTTACCCATATCTCCAAGGTGTAACCCGTATCTCAAGGTGTTACCTGTATCTCCGGTTGTTACCCGTAACTCCATGTGTTACCCGTATCTCCAGGTGTTACCTGTATTTCCAAGGTGTTACCTGTATCTCCAGGTGTTACCTGTATCTCCAAATGTTACCCGTATCTCCGGGTGTTACGTGTATCTCCAAGGTGTTACTCGTATCTCCAGGTGTTACCTGTATTTCCAAGGTGTTACCTGTATCTCCAGGTGTTACCCGTATCTCCAGGTGTTACCTGTATCTCCAGGTGTTACCTGTATCTCCAAATGTTACTCGTATCTCCGGGTGTTACATGTATCTCCAAGGTGTTACCTGTATCTCCAAATGTTACTCGTATCTCCGGGTGTTACATGTATCTCCAAGGTGTTACCTGTATCTCCAGGTGTTACCTGTATTTCCAAGGTGTTACCTGTATCTCCAGGTGTTACCCGTATCTCCAGGTGTTACCTGTATCTCCAGGTGTTACCTGTATCTCCCAGGTGTTACCTGTATCTCGTATCTACGGGTGTTACCCGTATTTCTAGGTGTTACCAGTATATCCGGGTGTTCTCCCGGTGTTACCCGTATCTCCCAGGTGTTACCAGTATATACATACTGTACATATATATATATATATATATATATATATATATATATATATATATATGATTCTTTAATCCTGATGCAGAGCAGTGAAGGAAACAGACTACAGGCTTCTACCTTCTTATGCATCTCATTTCTTACCTATATTTTTAAATGTTCCTTTATATGTGAAACGCTGCAGGTGGTGGCTCCTCCCCCTACTCCAAAACTGCACAGGAAATGCACTTCGATGGCGCCCATTCACATGGGCACTCCATTTTACAGCGTGCTATTCACCAGCTCAAATGCCAATGGTGTGTCTGGATGCATGGGGGAGAGGACTTGGCCTTCCTCTCCCTCCTGGCTTTCCACAGCCTGAGGACCTTAACCATGCCTCCCCATCCCCCCTCATTAATTTACCTAATTGTCACATCCACTGCATTAACAGCAGCAGCCACATGTTGCCACTCTTCTTTTTTGTTTGTGACGCCATGACTGTGACCACCTGTTTATGGTTGAATATGGGCGTCTGGGAGGCGGAACATTTTTATAAATCACGGTTTTATAAATCACAATTTCTGCTTTTGCGCACACGTACAGTTTTAGAGTTGATCCTACACAATGTTTTATAAATGAGGTCTCGTCTTTATCTTTCCTCTTTGTAAGTTAAGTTCTTCATTAAATGCTTGTATCTGAGGTTGTGTGCTTTGGGTCCTTTCTGCTTATTTGCTACAATGATTTATTTTCTTTTTACTCTGATATTTCTAAGGCGTGCTGGAATACACAAGAACATTTCTTTTCAATTTGCTACTTTTCAGAAGGAATGAATGAATTTTGACTCAAAACCACTTGTGCACAACGAAGGAAGGTGTCATACATATCTTCATTGAAGATCAATTCAATATTATTTATACAGCGCCAAATCACAACTAAAGTTATTTCAGAGTACTTATAGTGAAGTCAAAATTTATACTATTATAAGAAGAGCTATAGAAAGTACACCAACAATTCCCTTGAGTGAGAGCTAGGACGAAACAACTGTCCTTCAGGGCTCAGAGGGGGTCATGCGCCTTGGCTGGTTAAGTGAGGAGAGAGGAGGAGAGAAAAGAACAGCATAGAGATTCAGGACAGTAAACCAGCACCGACCCTCGTGGCACTGTGTGTGGAAGAGTCACTGTTGACATGAGCACATTGAATTCTATCTGATAGATATGATTTGAACCAGCCGAGTGCAGTTCATTGGATCCTAATAACATGTTTAAGTTTTTGTTCAACTGTTTCAAAATCTTCCAACAGACCAAAACTCTGCGAATGGTTGCATGATTGATTCATAACTAAGATTTTAGAAATAAAAGGAAGGTTGGATATAGTCTATGAACAGCTCTATATTTACCTTAAACAGCTGGAGCAAGAGTTTAATAACATCAACCTTAAATGCTCTCTGATAGAGATAAACTGATCTGACCTGATCGGGTCTGTAAGACTGGAACTCTGCCTCCAGGACTCATCTATGAAATGTGATGCTTTTAATAAACTCATCCATATTTCCAGATATGAGATCTGCACCATCCAGAGTGGATCGGACGCCGTCTCTCCTCATCAGACCAGATTTCCCCTGAAAGTTTTTCAATTATGAAACATATTGTTAGCTGGACACCAACTCAACAGCCAGCGGTTGAATGGCAACACAGCTAAACATGTCATCAGATTAGTCTCTGGAGTTTATTTAGCTGTTACCTACTTAGTTAAATTACATCAAAATAACTAGATCAAAAATAACTACACAGTTCAAAGTGCTGTGATAATTGTCAGAAGCAGCCCAGGAGAAGGTTATATATTTACCTAACATGAGTCATGGATGCATGGGAACAGTGAGCCAAACTGACAGAGGTTAAACAGCCAGATAGCTTTTCCAGCTGGCTGTTAATGGTGCCACCTGAGAGCGGTTTGGAAGGCAACTTTTCAAGGGGCTCTTTTGCTGGGAAACAGCTTTGGGCTGCTGCTGATGGTTTTATCACGTAGACTGAAGTTAACCCATGCTGGATTACTCAATGAGGTCCATCTGGCTTTAATTATAGTGAGCATCACAAAACCACAGGATGTTAGGGGGATCAAACACACACTGAACTGGCTTATGGGACTGTTGACACACTTCAAGAATTTAGATACAAGTAGTTCAGTCTTAGGAAAAAAGAAGAAGAACTGGACTGAATAAGTCAGAGGAATAAATAGAGGTGGATGTGTTTGACGTCAATAAACCATTAGCACAATAATCTTCAGACATTAGAAGAGACTGATGAGGTGATTTTCACATCAGTGTTCCAGGAGTCACTTGGCTCTCAGTTTGTTTCAGCAGCTTTCAAAGTAGAAGTTACAGCTGATGCTGCAGTCGTCTGAAGTGCAAAAGACATACACACAAACAGAAAACACAGAAAAAACACACCTAAACCTGTGATCCTGAGCTGCATGTGCAAAATATAAACACATATATATAAACCTGCAGTCCTGAAGTACAAATAAAAGACAAGAAAATGATGTAAATATATCATCAGCTCCCACATCAACTTTTGCTCAGTTTCTGAAGTTAGAAGTACCAGATACAACTGTAGTTAACAGAAGCTAATGTTAGCCTAGCCCCCTTAGCCAGTCAGACTCATCAATAACAAATCAGTCACCAAATAGACTAACACATAATATTTCAGTGAGAGCGACCAACATTATCTTTACTGCTAATGTGACTACAACATTCAACAGGTATTTTACCTTTCTGACGAGGTTGTGCTATAATTTCTATAAATGTATAAGACCGAGTTTAATGCACATCGTCCAGTGCAGTCTGGTTCCAGCAGAAGACCGTTGGTTTCTCCTTTTGTTCCCTGCTTTCACCTTCAACTGATATCTGTTGTGGGAATTGTTGAATTGTTGGTTTCTCTGTATAATATTGTAAAGTTCTGCTGTAAGGACTTTGATGTGTTAAGTGCCGTGAAATAACCTTTGTTGTGATTTGGCGCTATATAAATAAAATTGAATTGAATTGAATTGAATATCTACCAAAGAAACTTTGAGTTTCTACACCTCTTTTTGCACAAAAGCTTTTCATGGTAAATCAGCTGTATTGCAGGTAAAATTATTTCCATCCCTCTTTACTACTTCGTTTGAACTTGACATGAACTCACCTGGCCTGAATGCACTCCGATTTTTATCAGCTCTGATCTCTCGGCTTCTTCTCTGAAACAAACAGCGACGGGCAGAAGGTGGAGACGTGTTGGGACACGATTCAATGGGCTTCACAAAGGAAGGTCTTCATTCAAAAATGCTGCACTTGGCACTTGAAATCAGGTCCTGCCTTTATTATGCAGTGTGATATATGAAATTACACAACTGGTGAGTGCACAAATCCACCAGAATGAATTGTAGTAACCCACCAGCAGAAAGGAGAGCCAGGGAGGAGACCTGAACCAAAACTGAACCCAACAGCTGAAGGTAACAACACATTCGTTTCAACCGCAGCAGGAAATAGCAAGTGTCAAGCTGTCATACGTCATTGCTCCCCAATCTAATCTGAGCAAAGTGGTCTTTGTTGTACTAAGTGCCAAAGTCGGCCAGTTACAAAAGCTAACAGATGGGACTTGACTAATGTTGCCTCTCGTTTACCCTGACCTGCAGCTCACGGGTCACACGGCAAAGTACAAAGACACCAAAATAAACACCGTGACCCCCAAACCTCTCATGATATTTGTCCATAAACAGTTCGGGGAGGAAAGGCAGGGTTTCCCTCTCATGTCAGACGTGTGGAGGTGATGAGGTCTGGGGAAAAGGATGATAGGAAGTCCCACCCAGGCGGCCCACCGGGTCACTTTCCCAGGGTGAGATAAACAAGGGTGTCTATGAAAAGATATTTTTACAAAGGAATCCAGCAAGAACAGCAATAAATAAAACAAGGTTCACAAAAGAAGCGACGTCCTTTTGCTCAGTAGAAAGTCATGTTACGGCAACTTCAGTCCTGCTCACAGTCTCCTGAGGTCTAAAGGGTCCTGCAATAATTCTACTTTATTAAAGTGGAGCCAAACACAGTTGTGATTGGGCTCCTCTTTGGTTTGTTATGTTAGTGCTTCATCACCTTGGAAATACAACTGAGCTCAAGACATTGATGACAATCTATCAGTCAAACTCGAGGTGTCTTATGTGTGAGAATGAGCATCATACAGTAGAAATAAAGGAAAAGGTTTATCCTCCGGGGAACATAATATTCTATCCTGTCAATAATCACACTTATTGAGTCGTGAGTATTTTGGCCTGATAGTTGTGTCAAATTGTTCAGACATAGTACCGGATGACCAAGCTGACCGAGGTCTGAAACTACCTACCGAACACGCTTCGTCTGAGGATGTCAAAGAGCCACAAGTTCACATGTAGTTGTTCAAATAAATCAACTTCAATCGATATTACCAAATAAAAACATCCTTTATTTGTAGCAGAAAGGAGGAAAAGAAAGAACAAGTAGGGAAGAGCCCTTTAACACCCTGAGAAGGAGGAGATTAATGAAGCACACCTGGAGGAGGTCATCAACTAACAACAGCATGGAGGAGAACCGAGGAGCACTGAGAGGAGCACCGAGAGGAGCACCGAGAGGAGGACCGAGAGGAGCACCGAGAGGAGCACCGAGAGGAGGACCGAGAGGAGGACCGAGAGAAGCACCGAGAGGAGGACCGAGAGGAGGACCGAGAGGAGCACCGAGAGGAGGACCGAGAGGAGAACTGAGAGGAGGACTGAAAGAGGAGAACTGTATATTTATATTGGGCTGTATATATATATATATATATATATATATATGGTCGTCTGGAACAACCTGCCAACAGAGCTGAGGGCTTCACAGTCTTTAAACACCTTTAAATCTGAAGACATACTTTTTTTTTACTTTCTCGTAATCTATTTTCTATATTATATATATACGTATATATATATATATATATATACATATATACGTGTATATATATACGTATATATATATATACATACATATATACGTGTATATATATATACGTGTATATATATATATAATACATATGTGTATATATATATAATATATAGAAAATAGATTACGAGAAAGTAAAAAAAAAGTATGTCTTCAGATTTAAAGGTGTTTAAAGACTGTGAAGCCCTCAGCTCTGTTGGCAGGTTGTTCCAGACGACCATACATATACATATATATATATATATATAGGCAGGTTATATATATTGGCAGGTTGTTCCAGACGACCATACACACTTAATGCTGCCTCCTTGTCTTCACACCAGCACACCATCTTTGCAAGATGGTGCCGCGCTAGCGGCAGCCTGTTGCAGCAGCTCCCCTCCCCTTGTTATTAGTATTATTAGTATTTTTTAAGCCTTTCTCCTCTTCGGAGTTGTTTTTTTTTCTTTCTCTCGTGTTAAGTTAATGGTCCGTAATGGACCGTAATTTTTCCACGTTTCTGGCTGGGGGCACTGTTATTGTTTACTCTCATGATCAGCTGATCACGCTGAGTAGACCTCTACTGCTGCTGCCCAGAGCGAGGCCTGAGATCCCCGTTGAACTTCGGAGAAGACGGCGGGGTTGCAGAGCTGGAGCTAAGATGAAGGCGGAAAGGAGGAAATACAAACCAGCGGTACCGGAGAACTTAACGGGGAACGTGAGGTCGTTGGCCAACAAGACGGACGAGCTCGGCGCTGGTAAAGACCCAGCGGGAATACCGGGAGTGCAGCATCATGTGTTTCACCGAGACATGGCTGCACTCACATTTCCCGGATCACAGCGCGGCCGTACCCGGCTTCAGGACTGTTCGGGGAGACGGAGACGTTGTTCGGAGCGGCAAGAAAAAAGGTGGAGGGATTGAAGTCTATGTGAACGAGAGGTGGTGCAATCCCAACCACGTGTGTGTGAAGGAACGTTTCTGTAGCCCGGACATTGAACTTCTAGCCGTGGGGATGCGCCCGTATTATTTGCCGAGGGAGTTCTCGTCCGCCATTGTTATCGCTGTGTACGTTCCTCCATCAGCTGACGTAGAGGCAGCAGCAGACACCATCCACTCCACTGTGGCTAAACTGCAGACTAAGCATCCCGGTGCATTTTTGTTAGTTACTGGAGACTTAAACCAGTCTGGATAAAGTACTGCCAACTTTTCACCAGTATGTTAACTTCCCCACCCGGAACAATAAAACTCTGGACTTACTGTATGCTAATGCCATGGATGCATACAGTACTACTGCCCTTCCCCCCCTTGGTAGATCAGACCACAACCTGGTCCTGCTGACACCAAAGTATGTCCCCCTGGTGCAGAGGCAGCCTGTAACCACCAGGACTGTGAGGAGGTGGACACAGGAAGCTAAAGACGCCCTGCAGGACTGCTTTGAGTCCACGGACTGGAATGTGCTGTTTGGACCACATGGGGAGGACATCAACAGCATGACGGACTGTATCACAGAATACATCAAATTCTGTGAACACACCACCGTACCATCCCGGACTGTAAAATGCTTCCCCAACAATAAGCTGTGGATCACCAGTGACCTGAAAGTTCTTCTTAATAAGAAGAAAGCAGCCTTCAGGTCTGGGGACAGGGAGGAGCTCAGGAGAGTGCAGCGCCACCTGAAGGAGAAGATGAGGGAGTGCAAGGACTCCTACAGGAGGAAGCTGGAGGCCAAACTCCAGCAGAACAACGTGAGGGAGGTGTGGACCGGTATGAAGGAGATTACTGGGTTCAAGGGGAGAGAGAGACAACCAGGGGGAACCTGGAGAGGAACAACCAGGGGGAACCTGGAGAGGTCCAATGAGCTAAACTGTTTCTTCAACAGGTTTAGTTCACCACCCTCATCTGTCTCCTCCACACCTCACACCTCCCAAACACCTCTGCTGCCTCCCCCCTCCCCCCTCTGCCCCCCCTGGTGAACTGCATAGAGCCCTCAATCTCAAAGGGCTCTTCCTCCATCAACACCTCGACCCCCCCCCCCCCCACACCCCCTTCACCCCCCTCTCTGTGACGACTGGCCAGGTTAGGAGACAGCTGGAGAGACTCCACCAGCGCAAGGCTGCAGGGCCTGACGGCATCAGCCCCGTGGTCCTGAAGACCTGCGCCGTCCAGCTGGCTGAGGTCCTACAACACCTCTTCAACCTGAGCCTGAAGCAGGAGGAAGTCCCGGTGCTGTGGAAGACGTCCTGCCTGGTTCCTGTCCCCAAGAAGACGACTCCATCTGGCCTCAACGACTACCGACCGGTTGCCCTCACATCTCATG
Organism: Embiotoca jacksoni; assembly: GCF_022577435.1. Classification (NCBI taxonomy): domain Eukaryota; kingdom Metazoa; phylum Chordata; class Actinopteri; family Embiotocidae; genus Embiotoca; species Embiotoca jacksoni. Next base: position 587,578 of record NW_027185415.1, on the reverse strand, counting down.
TGATGAAGGTGCTGGAGAGGCTGGTCTTGGCCCACCTCAGGCCGCTGGTGAAATCTTCTCTGGACCCTCTGCAATTTGCGTACCAGCCTCATGTGGGAGTGGACGATGCCATCATCTACCTGCTGCAACGAGCTCAGTCTCACCTGGATGGAACCGGTGACTCTGTGAGAATCACTTTCTTTGATTTCTCCAGTGCATTCAACACCATCCAACCACTGCTGCTGAGTGAGAAGCTGCAGGTGGTGGGGGTGGACACGTCCACCGTCTCCTGGATCACTGACTACCTGACAGGTAGACCACAGTTTGTCCGTCTGGGCAGTGTGCTGTCTGATACGGTGGTCAGTGGTACTGGAGCTCCTCAGGGAACTGTTCTGTCTCCTTCCTGTTCACCTTCTACACAACTGACTTCCAGTACAACTCAGAGTCAAGACATCTGCAGAAGTTCTCTGATGACTCTGCAGTGGACGGTGTATAAGGGATGGACAGGAGGAGGAGTACAGGGCAGTAGTGGAGGACTTTGTGGAGTGGGCTGGTAGAAATCACCTGCTCCTGAACGTGGCCAAGACCAGAGAGATGGTGGTCGACTTCAGGAGGAAGACGACGGCTCCACAACCGCTGAGAGTTCTGGGAGAGGAGGTGGACATGGTGGAGGAGTACAAGTACCTGGTGTCTCCATGACAACAGACTGAACTGGAAGACCAACATCAACGCTGTCTACAAGAAGGTGATGAGTCGACTCTTTTTCTTGAGGAAACTTCGATCCTTCAATGTGTGCAGCGAGATGTTGGAGATGTTCTACCATCTGTTGTGGCCAGTGAACTGTACTTCGCTGTGGTCTGCTGGGGGAGCAGCATTGGAACTGGTGACACCAACAGACTTAACAAACTGGTTAAGAAGGCCGGCTCCATCATCGGCTACAAACTGGACAGCCTGGAAAAGGTGGTGGAAAGGAGGACGCTGAACAAACTATTATCCATATTGGATAATCCTGTCCACCCTCTCCACCACCTGCTGCAGGGACAGCGGAGCACTTTCTCTAAAAGATTCCTCCAGCTCCGCTGTCACAAGGACAGATACAGGAGATCATTCCTGATACAGGAGATCATTCCTGATACAGGAGATCATTCCTGCCCACTGCAATAAGACTGTACAATAACTCACCTCTGGCAAAATCCATCACAGTACAATAACACTGTTGACTGTGTTTCTTGGTTTGTTTGTATATAATATATATAGATATATACTGTACTGTATATACTGTATATACTGTGCATTTTATATTTTATATTTTTTTACTGCTATTTACTGCTATTTTATTTTATTGCTTTTCTATTATTATATTTTTCTATTCTATTCTATTCTATTCTATTATTTTATTCTATTATTTCTATTATTATCTTATTGCTTCTGTATGCTGCTGTAGCGAAAAAAAAATTCCCCTCGGGGATTAATAAAGTAAATACCTACCTACCTACCTACCAAAGGTTTCTGCAAGGAGCTTGATATTTAGGGAAAGAGTCTTTAGGTATTGTATGACATCCACAAGTTGATGTGATGGATGCGGTGAACCAGTTTATCGATAGAGGTGTTGTTGTTGGGTGATGAAGAGATTTACAGCTGAGTATCATCGGCTTAGCAATGAACACTAACCCGATGTTGTCTGATAATACTTCCCACAGGAAACATGTAGAGACTGAACAACACGGGTCCTGAGATGGAGCCCTGAGGAACTCCCCATGTTATGGAAGCGTTAGCCGACGACTTTAACTAGTGCTGTTTCAGTACTTTGGTGAGGACCAAAGCCCAACGGGAACCTCTCAGACATACAGACAGAAGTTAGATACTCGTTTAGCTGATTAAATACCAGTTTCTTAAGAATCTTGCTTGGGGAAGAGAGATCTGAAGGGCCTGAAACTGTATAAGAGGATCGAGGTTACTATTCTGTCTGGAAACAACCACAAGCTTGGAAATGGTTCATGTCTTCCAGCAGACCTCATTCTGTTGTACTTCATCTAGTCCTTCGAGCTCAAGTTGTTTATTTACATGAACATGAGTAGTGATCTTTTTTTTTTTTCTGGCTTCACTGGTGCTCAGAATGAGTCTGAAATGGTCAGTTGCTGTCAATCTATGTCTCATTTTACACTATTTATTACGGTTTTCAACACACACACACAGCTTCTTCCTGCTCCAGAGCCAGGAGGATGTGGTCTAGTCTTTTCAACGTGGTACATCAGCAGGTGTTTTCTTCATCCACAGTGGATGCTGACTAGGACTGACCCTGCCTCATGTTGAGGGGCTGTGGGGCCTCCTCCCTCCCTGAAGACTTCAGACAGCGAGGCTACGGAAGCCATCTGTCGGGCCGTCTGAAGGAGGATGCCAAAGCAGGCAGCATCTGCTACAGTAGTAAGTCTTCCTGTATCTCTGAACAACACAGAGCACACTGATGACATCCTGTCGGCAGACGTGGATCCAGAGTCCTACAAAATACCTCTCATGTTATTACTTACAAGTGCCTGGTCACCATGGGAACACATGCTGGCAGCTGGAGACTGCACCTTTTTAGTGAATTATTCTCATGACTCCATCACAGAAAGATACGAGAAGGATTCTTCATATAACAGCTCCATATTCTCTGTATTTACAGCTTTGTATATTTTGTACCGATCCCCTGCAGCATATCGAAAAACGATGTTTCAAGTTGGCTAATGAGGGAATTAATAATGTTGTGCTGCAATTTTATATTTTTGCAGCTTATCAATGGAGTCCTGATTACGCCTGCCGATGAGGTTGTAGTTTCAGTGTAATTTGTCTGTTTGTCAGCAGGATTACAGAAAAACTACCAACCCAACTTTCATTAAACTCTGTGAAAGGGTGTTTCATGGGCAAAGGAAGAACCCAGGACATTTCTAAGTGGATGTGATTTATGGGGCTGATTCAGGAATATCCTGAATTCATAGCAGAGAGGATTCAAACACAGGAGTCAGAGTGATCCAGGCGGAAGGACTAGTCTCCTTGTGGGTGATGTTGGTGGGAGGAGATGGGAGATGTGAGGAGATGTGAGGAGATGTGAGGAGATGGGAGGAGATGGGAGGAGATGGATGGGAGATGGATGGGAGATGGGAGGAGATGGATGGGAGACGGGAGGCTGACAGACGTGACTAGGGTAGGTAAAGCTGAGACAATGAGGAGCAGAGGACAGTTGAGATGGGCTGGGAGGTGAAGCTGGCATTGGATGGAGCTGAGTGGAGTCGAGTGGAGGCTGGAGTGTGAAGACCAGACCAGACAGACTGGTGGTCCCGGTGATCCTGGTGGTCCCAGTGATCCTGGTGGTCCCGGTGATCCCGATGGTCCCCGTGATCCCGGTGGTCCCGGTGGTCATGTGATCCTAGTGGCCCTGGCACGGGGAGAGCCAGGAGGACCGATAGCTTTATAACTAGACAAAATAATCAGTGGTATCTCCTCCCTCGGATATAATTTAATACGTGTGCACAATATATTTATTGACTTTTTTTTATTGTCAACTCAGCCTGCAGGATTACCACCTCTCATAAGGAGTGTGATGGTTGTGCAGGAGCTGTTATTGGCTTCATTTCCAGATTGACTTCCTCCTAATTTAAACAGCCCATGTGTGCAGGTGGAGGAGATGAACCGGAGGTGACTGCAGAAAGACGAGTCTGTGGCAGCTTCCATTTGTGTCTCCACTGTGCTGCGTTCAATTTGAATTATAGGTGACTTTTACAACTAAATGTGTTTATGTAATATTTATGGATTGCAAGCAAGCAAACAACACTGGTGGTCCTAATGCTTATGATAGAATGGATTCATAACAATTAAATGTGAGGCATCATTATACATTTGCACATTTAACTTCTATAGTCTGGCTTTTTTAGTGTTTATGCTCGTCATAAACGAGGCCCATATCTGACAAACACCTATGGGATGCAGCAGAGTGGAAGAAGAATGAACAGAAGTTATATTATGTGATATAATCATATCAACATGGAGTAAATGAGGTCCTATACCCAGTAAATTGCTCCAAGAGTATCAAAAATATATCTAAATTAAGTAAAAGAATAAAACTCAAAATACTGTTCCCAGAGTTATACTTCTGTACTGTTAGTTTTCCAACACTCAGCCTTTATAGACAGATGTGTGTCCTAAATCAGCCAACAAGCAGGATGAATGCTACAGCTTGTTCTCAGAAAGGGCCTTTCCACAAGAGCTCACTACTTACACCAATCCAGTCGACCTAACGTTATCCTGTTTGGATTAAAATAACTAACGTTTATTCTGAATCTTATCATTAGACCTCACCAATGAAAACACAACCCATACTTTTATTAATCATGATATTATTTTGGCTGGTTTACAGCAACCTAGTGACCTCAGTAAAGACGTCAGTAAAGGCCTTTAGTCAGCCTTGTAGTGACCTCTGCTGGTGATAGTCAAGTACTGCAGCAGTGAAGGAGGAAGAAACAGAAGTATAAACTGTAGCAGAACCACGTGATATAATCACTTACTATAGCCATGTTGTTATGGCCTTGGTTGTTTGTTGTGTTCTTGTCTACACAAAGTGTCTCTAGTTCCTGAGAGGATCTCTAGTGTCAGCCTCCTAGTGTCTCCTTTGACTGACTTGTTTTGATGGTCAGCCTACTGGTGTCTTATTCTGACTGACTGACTGGTTTTGATGGTCAGCCTACTGGTGTCTCCTTCTGACTGACTGACTGGTTTTGATGGTCAGCCTACTGGTATCTTATTCTGACTGACTGGTTTTGATGGTCAGCCTACTGGTGTGTCCTTCTGACTGACTGACTGGTTTTGATGGTCAGCCTACTGGTGTGTCCATCTGACTGACTGACTGGTTTTGATGGTCAGCCTACTGGTGTGTCCTTCTGACTGACTGACTGGTTTTGATGGTCAGCCTGCTGGTGTGTCCTTCTGACTGACTGACTGGTTTTGATGGGTCAGCCTGCTGGTGTGTCCTTCTGACTGACTGACTGGTTTTGATGGGTCAGCCTACTGGTGTCTTATTCTGACTGACTGGTTTTGATGGTCAGCTTACTGGTGTGTCCTTCTGACTGACTGACTGGTTTTGATGGTCAGCCTGCTGGTGTGTCCTTCTGACTGACTGACTGATTTTGATGGTCAGCCTACTGGTGTGTCCTTCTGAGTGACTGACTGGTTTTGATGGTCAGCCTGCTGGTGTGTCCTTCTGACTGACTGACTGATTTTGATGGTCAGCCTACTGGTGTGTCCTTCTGAGTGACTGACTGGTTTTGATGGTCAGCCTACTGGTGTGTCCTTCTGACTGACTGACTGGTTTTGATGGTCAGCCTGCTGGTGTGTCCTTCTGACTGACTGACTGATTTTGATGGTCAGCCTACTGGTGTGTCCTTCTGACTGACTGACTGGTTTTGATGGTCAGCCTGCTGGTGTGTCCTTCTGACTGACTGACTGGTTTTGATGGTCAGCCTACTGGTGTGTCCTTCTGACTGACTGACTGGTTTTGATGGTCAGCTTACTGGTGTGTCCTTCTGACTGACTGACTGGTTTTGATGGTCAGCCTACTGGTGTGTCCTTCTGACTGACTGACTGGTTTTGATGGTCAGCCTACTGGTGTGTCCTTCTGACTGACTGACTGGTTTTGATGGTCAGCCTGCTGGCGTGTCCTTCTGACTGACTGACTGGTTTTGATGGTCAGCCTACTGGTGTGTCCTTCTGACTGACTGACTGGTTTTGATGGTCAGCCTACTGGTGTGTCCTTCTGACTGACTGACTGGTTTTGATGGTCAGCCTGCTGGTGTGTCCTTCTGACTGACTGACTGATTTTGATGGTCAGCCTACTGGTGTGTCCTTCTGACTGACTGACTGGTTTTGATGGTCAGCCTGCTGGTGTGTCCTTCTGACTGACTGACTGGTTTTGATGGTCAGCCTACTGGTGTGTCCTTCTGACTGACTGACTGGTTTTGATGGTCAGCTTACTGGTGTGTCCTTCTGACTGACTGACTGGTTTTGATGGTCAGCCTACTGGTGTGTCCTTCTGACTGACTGACTGGTTTTGATGGTCAGCCTACTGGTGTGTCCTTCTGACTGACTGACTGGTTTTGATGGTCAGCCTGCTGGTGTGTCCTTCTGACTGACTGACTGGTTTTGATGGTCAGCCTACTGGTGTGTCCTTCTGACTGACTGACTGGTTTTGATGGTCAGCCTACTGGTGTGTCCTTCTGACTGACTGACTGGTTTTGATGGTCAGCTTACTGGTGTGTCCTTCTGACTGACTGGTTTTGATGGTCAGCCTACTGGTGTGTCCTTCTGACTGACTGACTGGTTTTGATGGTCAGCCTACTGGTGTGTCCTTCTGACTGACTGACTGGTTTTGATGGTCAGCCTACTGGTGTGTCCTTCTGACTGACTGACTGGTTTTGATGGTCAGCCTGCTGGTGTGTATTAGTCCCGTTGCAGCAGACAGCAGCAACACTTCTTTGTAACTTCTCGGCCTCCAAACCTTCCAGAATGACGTGAAAGCTTTCAGGATGTGGTGTTTCACTCAAGCAACAAACAATCACTTTTGACATCACAACATCCTTTTCAATAGTTTTCATAGTTTAAAAACTTGTTGAAATTAAAATTAGTCTCTATAAAAAAAACATTTACATTACTATGTAATAAAGTTATTTTATAGTTTAGGAAAATATTTTCCCTTACGTATTTCCAAATTTTCTGACGTAAGGGTCCCCCCTTACGTTTTTCATGCTTCTTGGACATAAGGGTCCCCCCTTACGTTTTTCATGCTTCTTGGACATAAGGATCCCTTCTTACGTTTTTCATAATTTTTGGAGGAAAGGGCTTTTCGGACATAAAGGTCCCCCCTCCCGTTTTTTTTATAATTTCCGGACATAAGGGTCCCTCCTTACATTTTTTTTTATCATTTTCTGACAAGAGGCTCCCCTCTTAGTTATTCATGCTTTTCGGACGTAAGGTTCCCTCCTTACATTTTTCATGCTTTTCGGTGGTAAGGTTCCCCCCTTACTTTTAACATGCCTTTGGGACGTAAGGATCCCTCCTTACGTTTTTCATAATTTTCGGACGTAAAGTTCCCTTCTTACGCCTTTCATGCATTTCGGTCGCGAGGATCACTCCCTACATTTTTCATAAGTTTCAGACGTAAGGTTCCCTCCTTACGTTTTACGTTTTGCTTTTCGGACGCGAGGTTCCCCCCTTACGTTTTTCATAATTTTCGGACATAAGGTTCCCCCCTCATGTTATTCATGCTTGTTGGACGTGAGGGTCCCTCCTTACATTTTTCATTATTTTTGGACGTAAGGCTCCCTCCTTACGTTATTCATGCTTTTCGGACGTGAGGCTCACCTCTTACGTTATTCATGCCTGTCGGACGCAAGGATCCCTCCTTACATTTTTCATAATTTTCGGAGGTAAGGGTCCCCCTTATACCATTGCATGTCATCCAAAAACTGAAAACAAAGTCATACTTTGGCATATTTTCCAAAATATGAAATAAAATCTTATAATCATTTGCACAGTGGTGCAGAGGTTATTGCAGTCACCACACAGGTAGAGGTCATGGGTTTGATACCCACTTTAGGCTTACATGTCAGGACAAAAAGTAAGTCATACTACTTGATATTGTCCAAATAATTTAAAGTCATACTAAAGTATGTCGTCCAAATATAAAAATGGTTTAAGTATCATCGGTTAATGCTGTTTTCTCTCAGCGAGAAGGTCATGGGTTCGATACCCTGCTTCAGGCAACAACAACAAAAAGATAACTTGTTCCAAACGTGAAAAAAAAAAGTCATATGCTGTAGAATAGTTGTCTGAAGAATTAAAAAAAGTCATACCACAGTATGTTGACCAAAAAATGAAAAAAAAAAAAGTAATACTATAGCATGTCATCAGCACAATAAAAATAGTCCAAACAATAAATAAGTCATACTATAGCATGTCGATTAGCATAGATGACATGCTATAGTACGATTTTTTTTTTTCCATACTATATACAGTGCATCCGGAAAGTATTCACAGCACTTCACTTTTTACACATTTTGTTATATTACAGATTTATTCCAAAATGGATTAAATTCATTTTTTCCCTCAAAATTCTACACACAATACCCCATAATGACAACATGAAATAAAGTTTTTTGAAATTTTTGCAAATCTATTAAAAATCAAAAACGAAAAAATCACGTATTCACAGCCTTTGCCATTACACTCAACATTGAGCTCAGGTGCTTCCTGTTTCCACTGATCATCCTTGAGATGTTTCTACAATTTGATTGGAGTCCACCTGGTAAATTCAGTTGATTGGACATGATTTGGAAAGACACACACCGTCTACATAAGGTCCAACAGTTGACATGTCAGAGCACAAACCAAGACATGAAGTCCAAAGAATCATCTGTAGACCTCCGAGACAGGGTTGTATGGAGGCTCAGATCTGGGGAAGGGTACAGAAACATTTCTGCAGCATTGAAGGTCCCAATGAGCACAGTGGCCTCCATCATCTGTAAATGGAAGAAGTTTGAACCACCAGGACTCTTCCTAGAGTCGGCCGCCCGGCCAAACTGAGCGATCGGGGGAGAAGGGCCTCAGTCAGGGAGGTGACCAAGAACCCGATGGTCACTCTGACAGAGCTCCAACGTTGCTCTGTGAAGAGAGGAGAACCTTCCAGAAGGACAATCATCTCTGAAGCATTCCACCAAGCAGGCCTGTATGGTAGAGTGACCAGACAGAAGACACTCCTCAGTAAAAGGCTCATGACAGCCCACCTGGAGTTTACCAAAAGGCACCTGAAGGACTGTCAGTCCATGAGAAACTAAATTCTCTGGTCTGATGAAACAAAGATTGGACTCTTTGGCCTGAATGCCAAGCGTCATGTTTGGAGGAAACCAGGCAGCGCTCATCACCTGGCCAACACCATATCTACGGTGAAGCATGGTGGTGGCAGCATCATGCTGTGGGGATGTTTTTCAGCAGCAGGAACTGGGAGACTAGTCAGGATGGAGGGAAAGATGAATGCAGCAATGTACAGAGACATCCTTGATGAAAACCTTCTCCAGAGCGCTCTGGACCTCAGACTGGGGCGAAGGTTCATCTTCCAACAGGACAACGACCCGAAGCACACAACCAAGATAACAAAGGAATGTCTTCGGGACAACTCTGTGAATGTCTTTGAGTGTCCCAGGCAGAGCCCAGACTTGAACCTGATTGAACATCTCTGGAGAGATCTGAAGATGTCTGAGCACCGACGCTCCCCATCCAACCTGATGGAGCTTCAGAGGTCCTGCAAAGAAGAACGGGAGAAACTGCCCAAGAATAGGAGCCAAGCTTATAGCATCATACTCAAAAAGACTTGAGGCTGTAATTTCTGCCAAAGGTGCTTCAACAAACTATTGAGCAAAGACTGTGAATACTTATGTACGTGTTATATTTTTGTTCTTTATTTTTAATAGATTTGCAAAAATTTTAAACAAACTATTTTCACTTTGTCATTATGGGATATTGTGTGTAGAATTTTGAGGAAAAAAATGAATTTAATCCATTTAGGAATAAAGCTGTAACAACAAAATGTGTAAAAAGTGAAGCGCTGTGAATACTTTCCGGATGCACTGTCTGTATCTATTAGGTTAATTTGTAGAATCACCATTTAACCTGACATTCATGCCTCACGCTGGAATCTAATTCTCGACGTCCCTGTGAGCAACAGCGTTAACCACTGCACCACTGCACCATGAGAAACACTGTGGGACACTTTTTGTCTTTATTGGACGACATGCTATAGTATGAGTTTTTGTGTTTATTGGACGACGTCATAATGACTTTTTTTTAACTATTTGGACAATATCCAAACTTACTTTTGACCTGACATTGAAGGGGGAATTGAACCCATGATCTTCTCCCTGAATGGCAACTTTTTTTTAAAATATTTTGGCCAAATGCTATAGTATGACTTTTTATTATTATTATTTGGACAGCTAGTAAGGCTTTCTTTTTGACCTGACATGAATGTTTCAAGCAGGAATCAAACCCATGTCCTTCTCTCTGTGAGGCAACAGACTGAACCACTTTGCTGCTTTGTTCCTCTTCTATATATTTTTTTATGACATGCTATTGTAAAACTTTTTTTTTTTTTTTTTTTTTTTTTTTTTTACAAATTTTGGACTGTAATATGACTTTTTATTTTTTTTTATTTCAGGCACATACTCTAATAGGACTTTTTTCATATTGCTGAAAAAAAAATTCTAGAGTATGATAATTTTTCCTATTTTTGATGATATACTATAGTATAGGTAGGTAGGTAGGTATTTACTTTATTAATCCCCGAGGGGAAATTTTTTCGCTACAGCAGCATACAGAAGCAATAAGATAATAATAGAAACAATAGAATAAAATAATAATAGAATAGAATAGAATAATATAATAATAGAAAAGCAATAAAATAAAATAGCAGTAAATAGCAGTAAAAAATATAAATATAAAATGAACAGTATATACAGTACATTATATATCTATATATATTATATACAACAAACCAAGAAACAGTCAACATATATATATATATATATATGTATATATAGATATATACAGTACAGTATATATCTATATATATAATATACAAACAAACCAAGAAATGACGTATGACGTCGTTTTCTTACTTTGGACGACATACAACATTATGACGTTATTTTCAGACTTCGGACGACATACGATTGTATGACTTTTTCATCATATTTACGATGATATACTATAGCATGACATTTTTTTTACAATTTTGAATACATTTTCGTACTCCCTTACATTTTTCATTCCATTTTGGACGTAAGAGAACCCTTTTACGTTCTTCATGCACGGCATTTAATATTTCTGAAGACACATACTATAGTATGACTTTTTTAAGAATATTTCTGACAACATAATATAGTATGACTTCTTTTTTCATATTTTGGACGACATACCATAGTATAAAAAATGGCATTAAAAACTTAATGGGGTATATATATATATATATATATATATATATATATATATATATATATATATATATATATATATATGTGTGTGTGTGTGTGTGTGTGTGTGTATATACACATATACTGTATATATATTTATGTGTCCTGGAACAAAATGCTTGAGTTCCACTGGCAGAAAGCTGAAACTACAAACACATGAAGTGTAAGTTCCCTGAAGATCATTCTGTAATGCAACAGTTCTCCGCTGATTTAAATCTGCAGTTTCACTGGAATAATAATGTAGCTGACAACACGCGTTCAGGCAGACGAGCAGTCCAGACTGCTGCAAACACATTTATTGAAATAAAATATAAAAAACAATATAATATCTTGTAAAAATGCAGTGACATTATTGGGAGGATGTGCTCATCTTAAATAAAAGATGTGATTTGCTGCTGAGACTCGATGATTTCTGTGATGTTCATCTGTTTCCCTGAGAGACTCTGAACCGTCCACCAGCTAATCACTGACAATCTGCCTGAGACCGGAAGATAGAAATGAGGTGAAAGTCGGAGGCCTCTTTGGGAGGCCATTTGAAATATGTTGGATTTATTGTGGATTATTGTGGATCACGCTTTGCCTCCAAACGCTCCTTTCCATCTGTGCCATGTTCCCGGTTGAAGCCATGTTAAGGGGGCGTTTTCACTGGGTTTTCCCTCAGCTGAATTTTTCCCTCCGCAGCATCAGTAGTGAGATCCAGCCTCCGACCCGACGCGCTGCTCCTGCTCGCTCGGCGGCTTGTGTTTTTCCCAGAGGTTGGGAGGAGAGATTATAACGCACAAGGACAGCAAATAAAGAACCAAAACAAACCGCTCCGTCTCCCCGCGTGCAGGAGAACCTCGAGCTCACGGTGATTCCGGTGAAACAGGACAAAACAGGTAGAAACTTGCAGGAGGGTGTTTTACATGTCTTGGCGCATATCCGGCATGACGGGGACGCTGATATGATATGTTCACACACATGCAGAGGGTCGCAGCGACATGGAGGGGGGGGGGGGGGGGGGGTCGTGTGTAACATGCATGTTGCAGAAGAACACGCTAAAGTGTCTCCGGAACCTGAACTGAATAATCGTGTCGGTCGCACATGAACTCGTCGCTCCGCGGAAACGTGAATATGTGACTGTGGATTGAACCCTCCATGTTCAACCTCCATGTTCAACCTCCGTGTTCAACCTCCATGTTCAAACCTCCGTGTTCAACCTCCGTGTTCAACCTCCGTGTTCAACCTCCATGTTCAACCTCCGTGTTCAACCTCCGTGTTCAATCCTCCATGACAGCTGCCGTCGCCTGTCGGGCCTTTCTGGAACACTTTAAACCCGAGAAGCGGAGCCTGGACGTCGGGGAGCCGTAACGTACAGCACCGCCAGCATTACATGGCTCCGGTTACATTCCCGTCTTTTTCCACCCGGGTCTCGCGCCGGATACCGAACACACACACACACACACACACACACACACACACGGCGCGTCGCTCCACCTTTACCGCCGGGCAGGGAGCTCGCGCGCTCGTCCTGCTCCTCCACGGGTTTAAACGACGGGAGTCTGCAGGCCGCAGTCCGGCATGTTGTTTACGCGGAGGCTGGAACCGTTCATCCGGTCAACATATGGCGGAGAAGGAGAACCGACCGGCCGCCGTTATATCACACACACACGCGCGCGCGCTTATGTTCCTATTAGTCGCCGACAACGCGAATAAACGTGTCCACGTGAAAGCACGTCCTCGTGTCTGCTGTCAGTCACCCGCCGTTATTTCTGCAGGTTTATTAATATTAGGTCTGCTCGGTGCTGACACGCCGAGATTTGCTTTGGACCTCGCGAGAAAACAAACCTCCACGCTGACTTGACTTCATTCTCACTGGCTTTGACTCTGGGCCGTTTTATCTCCGGTGTGATGTTTACACGTTTTATAATGAGAGCTGAGATCATTCGTATTTTTTGGCAGAAAAGATGTACGTTTTAGTAATCAAATGGTTTTATATGCACGTCCTTTGTTTGATCAACTTTGACACCACAATCATTTTTGTCTGCATTTAAAAAGTTGAATAGTTTGAATAAGTAGGTCCATCTGAAATCCTAAATTATGATTAGAAGTACTTTATTAACAAATATATTATTGTAAAAAAAAGTTATAATACAGTATAAACGTTGAGATTAATCAAGGAGAAGTTGGATATTTGAGATCACTTGTATCAAGAAAGAGTAATTAAATATGAATGACTGTAAATGTTGAGCAACTATAGACCTCAGATAATTTCTAATTATTGATGAGCCAGCCAGAGATGATTCCATCATGTTTAATCAGTCGGCCCACCACATGGTTCGGTTCCTCCACAGACTGCTCAGAGGGACGAGGACACTGTTTTCCACTTCATATATTATATATCTCATCGCTGTGGTTCTTCTCTGTGTCCAGAACAAGATGTCAGCCAGAGGAGGAAAGAAGAAGGCCACCAAGCTGTCCCGATCGTCCCGGGCGGGGGTCATCTTCCCCGTGGGGAGGATGATGAGGTACCTGCGCACGGGCACGCACAAATACCGCATCGGCATGGGGGCGCCCGTCTACATGGCCGCCGTTATCGAGTACCTGGCAGGTAGGAGGCGTCACGGGACTTCAGCTTCAGTGGAAATACAGCACTTTATGAACAATGTGCAACACGGTGTTCAATACAAAACGTTTAGATCTGATCACACAACACCATCAGGGAGTCGTCTGATAGGACGTCTGATAGGACGTCTGATCGGTTGTCTTATCGGACATCTGATAGGACGTCTGATCGGTTTGTCTGATCGGTTGTCTTATCGGACGTCTGATCGGTTGTCTGATAGGACGTCTTATCGGACGTCTGATAGGACGTCTGATAGGATGTCTGATCGGTTGTCTGATCGGTTGTCTTATCGGACGTCTGATAGGACGTCTGATAGGGTGTCTGATAGGACGTCTTATCGGACGTCTGATAGGACGTCTGATAGGATGTCTGATCGGTTGTCTGTTAGGACGTCTTATCGGACGTCTGATAGGACGTCTGATAGGATGTCTGATAGGACGTCTTATCGGACGTCTGATCGGACGTCTGATAGGACATCTGATCGGTTGTCTGATCGGTTGTCTTATCGGACGTCTGATCGGTTGTCTTATCGGACGTCTGATCGGTTGTCTGATAGGACGTCTTATCGGACGTCTGATAGGACGTCTGATCGGTTGTCTGATAGGACGTCTTATCGGACGTCTTATCGGTTGTCTTATCGGACGTCTGATAGGACGTCTGATCGGTTGTCTGATAGTACGTCTTATCGGTTGTCTGATAGGACGTCTTATCGGACGTCTGATAGGACGTCTTATCGGACGTCTGATAGGACATCTTATCGGACGTCTGATCGGTCGTCTCGACCCCGTCGTCTGATCGGTAGTCTGATAGGACGTCTTATCGGACGTCTGATAGGACGTCTTATCGGACGTCTGATCGGACGTCTGATCGGTTGTCTGATAGGACGTCTGATAGGACGTCTGATCAGTTGTCTTATTGGACATCTGATCGGTTGTCTGATAGGACGTCTGATCGGACGTCTGATAGGACGTCTTATTGGATGTCTGATCGGTTGTCTTATTGGACGTCTGATCGGTTGTCTGATAGGACGTCTGATTGGTTGTCTGATAGGACGTCTTATCGGACGTCTGATCGGTTGTCTGATAGGACGTCTTATTGGACGTCTGATCGGTTGTCTTATTGGACGTCTGATCGGTTGTCTGATAGGACGTCTGATCGGACGTCTGATAGGACGTCTTATTGGACGTCTGATCGGTTGTCTTATTGGACGTCTGATCGGACGTCTGATAGGACGTCTTATTGGACGTCTGATCGGTTGTCTGATAGGACGTCTGATTGGACGTCTGGTTGTCTGATCGGTTGTCTGGTCGGTCGTCTGATCGGACGTCTGATCGGATGTCTGATTGGACGTCTGGTTGTCTGATCGGTTGTCTGGTCGGTCGTCTGATCGGACGTCTGATCGGATGTCTGATTGGTCGTCTGGTTTTCTGATCGGTTGTCTGATTGTAAGTGCGTGACTATCCGTGGTATATATGACCTTTATTTAACCAGGTAAAATCAATTGAGAACCAATTCTCATTTACAATGATGACCTGTCAGCACAGTCCACAGGTGTTACGGTACGGGTGCTCAGAGCGACCAAAAAGGACCAAAAGAGACCCGACTTCACTAAATGGGTCATTTAATAGATCAATAACAAGTAGAAACTACATTATATTACATATTATATGAAATTCTACTCTAATTCTATTTTCCCATTGAGGAGGTGGAGGGATATTTGTAGTGATGAGCAGGATGTGATGTCATCATGATTTGTTCCAAATGTCCAGTTGACCAATCAGATCCTAGGGCGGAGCTACAGGTTGTATAATAATGAATAACTATAATAAGTGCAATTGTCAAGTCTCTTTCAGTGTTTCAGTAACAGGTTGTTTAGAGAAATAGAAATTCAATCAGTTCAATTCAGTTTTAATTATATAGCGTCAAATTACGACTAAAAGGACACTTTTTATTTACAACAAATACAATTTATTGATCAAAAGTATCATTGATCCTGTGTTGTTATTGCTGTTATATGAATTTGTCCATAAAGAGCAATATTGATTATTTTACGATGATCATTCATTGTTGCTGTTATTGATAAATTCTGTAAAACTTTGTGTTTTTGTGAGTCTTTGTGATTATACAGCTGGATTGTGAGATCAGATTCACTCGGTGAGTCTACGTACATATGCGTACATTATTACTGTAATTACTACGTTTTATATATTTTAATTCACATCACAAAATAGAAAACTGCCAGATAATCCGTGCCTCAAACAATCGTACCACTTTTTGGACCGTCTACATTATGACCATAAAAATCACTGGTCAAATATTCACATGGAAGTGAAGCTGATGTTCCAGATGTGGTGTTCCACAGAAGCAGCTGAGAGGTTGGTCTTTGATCAAAGGGCCGGACGGGCAGATCAACACTGATGGATCTCCACAATCTGTTTTCTCTCCTCACAGCTGAGATCTTAGAGTTGGCAGGAAATGCAGCTCGAGACAACAAGAAGGGCAGAATAACTCCGCGGCACATCAAGCTGGCGGTGGCCAACGACGAGGAGCTCAACCAGGTAACGGTTCCTCCACAGGGGGCCGACGTCTCGTCCACACGCTGACACTCACATACGGATTTACTGCCTGGTTTTTCTTCCTCAAGGAAGACTTTGTTCACTGAAGTGAAAGATCACCCCAAATATGTTTCCACTGCTACCAGGTGAAAAGTACGGTGGCCCTGAAGGTCAAACGCAAAAAAACGCTTCACCGAACACAAAACATTTCAGAAAACACAAAAACATTTCACAAACCGGGAAGACGCCACCGGTTGTTTGAACCCGAGTCATTGTTGTTGTGTTCTGTGAAATGTTTGTGTGTTTGACCCTCAGGGCCACCGTAGAAAAGACAAGTTAGGAGAAGCTGTAAGGGACGGCCGGTGTTACAGACGCCCTTAATTGAGTGACAAAAAACTCTATTCATCGAAAATGTGTTCAGCTGATATTTTCTTAAATGGGATTATCCGTTGAATTAAAACAAAATCTAAATTTAAACTTCTTTAAATACTCAAAAATGATATTATTTAAAATGTAAATAAATAAAATGTTTTTTCTTCACAAAAAATTATGATATTTGTAAATACTGAGCCGAAGGAAGTATTTCGCATTTACAAATAGAAAAAAACAAATGACCAGACCTTTTCTTGTAATTATGATTTACTACTTGTTATAATATCATAATTATGAGTAAAGTTTCAGGCGGTTATGAGTCATTGCTATAATTAACTAAACTACCTGATTTAAAGTAATGAATGTAAGCTTGAATATCAATGAGTATATTTTATCAAACAAAGTATTTCAGAAAATGTCACTTTAAAAGTCTTCGCTTGTGTAAACAGATGTAAACACGAAAGATGCTGTATAATGTTGCCATGGATACGTGGCGATAGTGTGAGCTGTATTTTCATATTTGTTGATACTTTGGAAAGTGAAGCACTTTAAATGAGCATTTCTCTTTATTATGAAACCCTTTTTGTACAGATCATCAGTCTGAGCATTAAACTCAAGTTATTTTCCATCTTCACGTCTCTCACGCGACGACAACATCCCATGAACACCGAACAGTGTTTCTAATGTTTTAGGACAGGACACACTCATGCTGTTTATTTCCGACATGCGTCCTCCTCCAGCTTCTTCGAGGCGTGACCATATCCAACGGGGGGGTGCTACCTCGAATCCACCCGGAGCTGCTGTCCAAGAAGAGGGGGGGCCGGGTGAAGGTGGACAGCCAGCCGGCCGTCTCCGAGAAGCAGGAAGAACGCACCAAGACCAAGAAGCCTGTCAAATCCTTCAAAAAAGTTAAAGGCAAACGAGGCCGCAAGCCAAAGGTGAGTCAGCTCAACAGAGTGGGCGGGACACGAAGGGGCGGGGCTTCATGGCCAGGGTGTGCTGCAGGGATGATGAGGAGTGGAAATCTCTGCAGGCTCACGATGTGTTTCAATTCAACTCTGAACTCCGTTCAGTTTAAATCAGTGAAGATTAATGCATTTGACCTGTAATAGAGTGTGTCAGACTGACTCGTCCTCCAGATCAGCTGATGAGCTGATCAGATCAGCTGATCAGTCCCTCCAGTTCTTCTGGGTTTGTTTGGATCAGAAAAGTTTGATCTTTGCGGTGGATTTTCTAAAAACTTTGATGTCATTTGCAGTTTTAAGGGACTTTTTTGTGTAAAATTGAAGGAATATGAAAAAGTTTGACAAAAATGTGAACAGAACGGAAACAGAAACCGATTTCATTCTGCGACTTTTTAACTTTTTCTTCACGATAAATCAAACCGAGCGACGGATTAACAGACTGAATCCACTGTTATTCAGCTGGAATAACAAAAAAACAAAACAACATCTGATCAGAAAAAAGAAGCTACAGTTAGTGATGAAGATGATTAGCATTCATTAGTTAACTAATACAAACATGTACAAGGCTTTTTATTGCTGTAGTGAACGTGAGCTCGTTGAGCTGCAGAGTCCAAGTCTCTACAACACAATACATCCACCTCGGACAAAAGGAAAACACTTATTATTTCGATGGATGTTACTTCATTCCTGAATGTTTTAAGATGAATATCTTCTAAATGCCACAAAGCAGAACTTCAGATCAAAGAATAAACAAACAATAAATAACAAAGCCAATGACGGACATCGGATGTCATCTTTGGATTCTTAACTCTGCTTGAGACAAAACTCAGCAAGTTGTGATTAATATCCAGATTAACGATAATTTCTTAAAACTACACTCACAATCTTTTTCTGTTATAATCTACTTCTGTTATAATCTTCTGTTATAATCTATTTCTGTTATAATATACTTCTGTTATAATCTACTTCTGTTATAATCTACTTCTGTTATAATCTTCTGTTATAATGTTCTTCTGTTATAATCTACTTCTGTTATAATCTTCTGTTATAATCTACTTCTGTTATAATGTTATAATCTTCTGTTATAATCTTCTTCTGTTATAATCTACTTCTGTTATAATCTTCTGTTATAATCTATTTCTGTTATAATATACTTCTGTTATAATCTTCTTCTGTTATAATCTACTTGTTATAATCTTCTTTTGTTATAATCTTCTTGTTATAATCTACTTCTGTTATAACCTACTGTTATAATCTTCTGTTATAATCTACTTCTGTTATAATCTTCTGTTATAATCTACTTCTGTTATAATATTCTGTTATAATCTACTTCTGTTATAATCTACTTCTGTTATAATCTTCTGTTATAATCTTGTTATAATCTACTTCTGTTATAATCTACTTCTGTTATAATCTTGTTATAATCTACTTGTTATAATCTACTTCTGATATAATATTCTGTTATAATCTATTTCTGTTATAATATACTTCTGTTATAATCTTCTTCTGTTATAATCTACTTCTGTTATAATCTACTTCTGTTATAATCTTCTGTTATAATATTCTGTTATCTCCTTCTGTTATAATCTACTTCTGTTATAATCTTCTTTTGTTATAATCTTCTTGTTATAATCTACTTCTGTTATAACCTACTGTTATAATCTTGTTATAATCTTCTGTTATAATTTACTTCTGTTATAATCTTCTGTTATAATCTTGTTATAATCTTCTGTTATAATTTACTTCTGTTATAATCTTCTGTTATAATCTTGTTATAATTTACTTCTGTTATAATCTTCTGTTATAATCTTGTTATAATCTTCTGTTATAATCTACTGTTATAATCTTCTGTTATAATCGACTTCTGTTATAATCTTCTGTTATAATCTTCTGTTATAATCTTGTTATAATTTTCTGTTATAATCTTCTTGTGTTATAATCTTGTTATAATCTTCTGTTATAATCTACTATTATAATCTTCTGTTATAATTTTCTGTTATCTGTTATAATCTACTTCTGTTATAATCTTCTGTTATAATCTTGTTATAATCTTCTGTTATAATCTATTATTATAATCTTCTGTTATAATTTTCTGTTATCTGTTATAATCTACTTCTGTTATAATTTACTTCTGTTATAATCTTCTGTTGTAATCTTCTTCTGTCATAATCTTGTTATAATCTTCTGTTATAATTTTCTTCTGTTATAATCTTCTGTTATAATCTTCTGTTTAATCTACTTCTGTTATAATCTTCTTGTTATAATCTACTTCTGTTATAACCTACTGTTATAATCTTCTGTTATAATCTTCGTTTATAATCTTATTCTGTTATAATCTACTTCTGTTATAATCTACTTCTGTTATAATCTTCTGTTATAATATTATTCTGTTATAATCTACTTCTGTTATAATCTTCTGTTATAATCTACTTCTGTTATAATCTACTTCTGTTATAATATTCTTCTGTTATAATCTTCTGTTATAATCTTCTGTTATAATCTACTTCTGTTATAATCTTCTGTTATAATCTATTTCTGTTATAATATACTTCTGTTATAATCTACTTCTGTTATAATCTACTTCTGTTATAATCTTCTGTTATAATTTTCTTCTGTTATAATCTACTTCTGTTATAATCTTCTGTTATAATCTACTTCTGTTATAATGTTATAATCTTCTGTTATAATGTCCTTCTGTTATAATCTACTTCTGTTATAATCTTCTGTTATAATCTTCTTCTGTTATAATCTACTTCTGTTATAATCTTCTGTTATAATATTCTGTTATCTCCTTCTGTTATAATCTACTTCTGTTATAATCTTCTTTTGTTATAATCTTCTTGTTATAATCTACTTCTGTTATAACCTACTGTTATAATCTCCTGTTATAATCTACTTCTGTTATAATCTACTTCTGTTATAATATTCTTCTGTTATAATCTACTTTTGTTATAATCTGTTATAATTTTCTTCTGTTATAATCTTCTTCTGTTATAATCTTCTGTTATAATTTTCTTGTCATAATCTTCTGTTATAATCTACTTCTGTTATAATATTCTTCTGTTATAATCTGCTTCTGTTATAATCGTCTGTTATAATCTACTTCTGTTATAATCTTCTTCTGTTGTAATCTTCTTGTTATAATCTTCTGTTATAATCTTGTTATAATCTTCTGTTATAATCTTCTGTTATAATCTATTTATGTTGTAATCTTCTGTTTTATTCTTCTGTTATAATTTACTTCTGTTATAATCTTCTGTTATAATCTACTTCTGTTATAATATTCTGTTATAATCTACTTCTGTTATAATCTACTTCTGTTATAATCTTCTGTTATAATCTTGTTATAATCTACTTCTGTTATAATTTACTTCTGTTATAATCTTGTTATAATCTACTTGTTATAATCTACTTCTGATATAATATTCTGCTATATACTCTTCTGTTATAATCTACTTCTGTTATAATCTACTTCTGTTATAATATTCTTCTGTTATAATCTACTTCTGTTATAATCTTCTGTTATAATCTTCTTCTGTTATAATCTTCTGTTATAATCTACTTCTGTTATAATCTTCTGTTATAATCTTGTTATAATCTTCTGTTATAATCTACTTTTGTTATAATCTTCTGTTATAATTTTCTTCTGTTATAATCTTCTGTTATAATCTACTTCTGTCATAATCTTGTTATAATCTACTTCTGTTATAATCTACTTCTGTTATAATGTTCTTCTGTTATAATCTACTTCTGTTATAATCGTCTGTTATAATCTACTTCTGTTATAATCTTCTGTTATAATTTTCTTCTGTTATAATCTTCTTCTGTTATAATCTTCTGTTATAATCTACTTCTGTTATAATCTACTTCTGTTATAATATTCTTCTGTTATAATCTTCTGTTATAATCTTCTGTTGTAATCTACTTCTGTTATAATCTTCTGTTATAATCTTCTGTTATAATCTACTTCTGTTGTAATGTTCTTCTCTTATAATCTACTTCTGTTATAATCTTCTGTTATAATCTATTTCTGTTATAATATACTTCTGTTATAATCTTCTTCTGTTATAATCTACTTCTGTTATAATCTACTTCTGTTATAATCTTCTGTTATAATGTTCTTCTGTTATAATCTACTTCTGTTATAATCTTCTGTTATAATCTACTTCTGTTATAATGTTATAATCTTCTGTTATAATGTCCTTCTGTTATAATCTACTTCTGTTATAATCTTCTGTTATAATCTTCTTCTGTTATAATCTACTTCTGTTATAATCTTCTGTTATAATATTCTGTTATCTCCTTCTGTTATAATCTACTTCTGTTATAATCTTCTTTTGTTATAATCTTCTTGTTATAATCTACTTCTGTTATAACCTACTGTTATAATCTTCTGTTATAATCTACTTCTGTTATAATCTTCTGTTATAATCTACTTCTGATATAATATTCTGCTATATACTCTTCTGTTATAATCTACTTCTGTTATAATCTACTTCTGTTATAATATTCTTCTGTTATAATCTACTTTTGTTATAATCTGTTATAATTTTCTTCTGTTATAATCTTCTTCTGTTATAATCTTCTGTTATAATTTTCTTGTCATAATCTTCTGTTATAATCTACTTCTGTTATAATATTCTTCTGTTATAATCTACTTATGTTATAATCGTCTGTTATAATCTGCTTCTGTTATAATCTTCTTCTGTTGTAATCTTCTTCTGTTATAATCTTCTGTTATAATCTTGTTATAATCTTCTGTTATAATCTTCTGTTATAATCTATTTATGTTGTAATCTTCTGTTTTATTCTTCTGTTATAATTTACTTCTGTTATAATCTTCTGTTATAATCTACTTCTGTTATAATATTCTGTTATAATCTACTTCTGTTATAATCTACTTCTGTTATAATCTTCTGTTATAATCTTGTTATAATCTACTTCTGTTATAATCTACTTCTGTTATAATCTTGTTATAATCTACTTGTTATAATCTACTTCTGATATAATATTCTGCTATATACTCTTCTGTTATAATCTACTTCTGTTATAATCTACTTCTGTTATAATATTCTTCTGTTATAATCTACTTCTGTTATAATCTTCTGTTATAATCTTCTTCTGTTATAATCTTCTGTTATAATCTACTTCTGTTATAATCTTCTGTTATAATCTTGTTATAATCTTCTGTTATAATCTACTTTTGTTATAATCTTCTGTTATAATTTTCTTCTGTTATAATCTACTTCTGTTATAATCTTCTGTTATAATCTACTTCTGTTGTAATGTTCTTCTCTTATAATCTACTTCTGTTATACTCTTCTGTTATAATCTATTTCTGTTATAATATACTTCTGTTATAATCTTCTTCTGTTATAATCTACTTCTGTTATAATCTACTTCTGTTATAATCTTCTGTTATAATTTTCTTCTGTTATAATCTACTTCTGTTATAATCTTCTGTTATAATCTACTTCTGTTATAATGTTATAATCTTCTGTTATAATGTCCTTCTGTTATAATCTACTTCTGTTATAATCTTCTGTTATAATCTTCTTCTGTTATAATCTACTTCTGTTATAATCTTCTGTTATAATATTCTGTTATCTCCTTCTGTTATAATCTACTTCTGTTATAATCTTCTTTTGTTATAATCTTCTTGTTATAATCTACTTCTGTTATAACCTACTGTTATAATCTTCTGTTATAATCTACTTCTGTTATAATCTTCTGTTATAATCTACTTCTGATATAATATTCTGCTATATACTCTTCTGTTATAATCTACTTCTGTTATAATCTACTTCTGTTATAATACTCTTCTGTTATAATCTACTTCTGTTATAATCTTCTTCTGTTATAATCTTCTGTTATAATTTTCTTGTCATAATCTTCTGTTATAATCTACTTCTGTTATAATATTCTTCTGTTATAATCTACTTCTGTTATAATCGTCTGTTATAATCTACTTCTGTTATAATCTTCTTCTGTTGTAATCTTCTTCTGTTATAATCTTGTTATAATCTACTTCTGTTATAATCTACTTCTGTTATAATCTTGTTATAAACTACTTGTTATAATCTACTTCTGATATAATATTCTGCTATATACTCTTCTGTTATAATCTACTTCTGTTATAATCTACTTCTGTTATAATATTCTTCTGTTATAATCTACTTCTGTTATAATCTTCTGTTATAATCTTCTTCTGTTATAATCTTCTGTTATAATCTACTTCTGTTATAATCTTCTGTTATAATCTTGTTATAATCTTCTGTTATAATCTACTTTTGTTATAATCTTCTGTTATAATTTTCTTCTGTTATAATCTTCTGTTATAATCTACTTCTGTCATAATCTTGTTATAATCTACTTCTGTTATAATCTACTTCTGTTATAATGTTCTTCTGTTATAATCTACTTCTGTTATAATCGTCTGTTATAATCTACTTCTGTTATAATCTTCTGTTATAATTTTCTTCTGTTATAATCTTCTTCTGTTATAATCTTCTGTTATAATCTACTTCTGTTATAATCTACTTCTGTTATAATATTCTTCTGTTATAATCTTCTGTTATAATCTTCTGTTGTAATCTACTTCTGTTATAATCTTCTGTTATAATCTTCTGTTATAATCTACTTCTGTTGTAATGTTCTTCTCTTATAATCTACTTCTGTTATAATCTTCTGTTATAATCTATTTCTGTTATAATATACTTCTGTTATAATCTTCTTCTGTTATAATCTACTTCTGTTATAATCTACTTCTGTTATAATCTTCTGTTATAATGTTCTTCTGTTATAATCTACTTCTGTTATAATCTTCTGTTATAATCTACTTCTGTTATAATGTTATAATCTTCTGTTATAATGTCCTTCTGTTATAATCTACTTCTGTTATAATATTCTGTTATCTCCTTCTGTTATAATCTACTTCTGTTATAATCTTCTTTTGTTATAATCTTCTTGTTATAATCTACTTCTGTTATAACCTACTGTTATAATCTTCTGTTATAATCTACTTCTGTTATAATCTTCTGTTATAATCTACTTCTGATATAATATTCTGCTATATACTCTTCTGTTATAATCTACTTCTGTTTTAATCTACTTCTGTTATAATATTCTTCTGTTATAATCTACTTTTGTTATAATCTGTTATAATTTTCTTCTGTTATAATCTTCTTCTGTTATAATCTTCTGTTATAATTTTCTTGTCATAATCTTCTGTTATAATCTACTTCTGTTATAATATTCTTCTGTTATAATCTACTTCTGTTATAATCGTCTGTTATAATCTACTTCTGTTATAATCTTCTTCTGTTGTAATCTTCTTCTGTTATAATCTTCTGTTATAATCTTGTTATAATCTTCTGTTATAATCTTCTGTTATAATCTATTTATGTTGTAATCTTCTGTTTTATTCTTCTGTTATAATTTACTTCTGTTATAATCTTCTGTTATAATCTACTTCTGTTATAATATTCTGTTATAATCTACTTCTGTTATAATCTACTTCTGTTATAATCTTCTGTTATAATCTTGTTATAATCTACTTCTGTTATAATCTACTTCTGTTATAATCTTGTTATAATCTACTTCTGATATAATATTCTGCTATATACTCTTCTGTTATAATCTACTTCTGTTATAATCTACTTCTGTTATAATATTCTTCTGTTATAATCTACTTCTGTTATAATCTTCTGTTATAATCTTCTTCTGTTATAATCTTCTGTTATAATCTACTTCTGTTATAATCTTCTGTTATAATCTTGTTATAATCTTCTGTTATAATCTACTTTTGTTATAATCTTCTGTTATAATTTTCTTCTGTTATAATCTTCTGTTATAATCTACTTCTGTTATAATCTTCTGTTATAATCTACTTCTGTTATAATATTCTTCTGTTATAATCTACTTCTGTTATAATCTTCTGTTATAATCTATTTCTGTTATAATATACTTCTGTTATAATCTTCTTCTGTTATAATCTACTTCTGTTATAATCTACTTCTGTTATAATCTTCTGTTATAATGTTCTTCTGTTATAATCTACTTCTGTTATAATCTTCTGTTATAATCTACTTCTGTTATAATGTTATAATCTTCTGTTATAATGTCCTTCTGTTATAATCTACTTCTGTTATAATATTCTGTTATCTCCTTCTGTTATAATCTACTTCTGTTATAATCTTCTTTTGTTATAATCTTCTTGTTATAATCTACTTCTGTTATAACCTACTGTTATAATCTTCTGTTATAATCTACTTCTGTTATAATCTTCTGTTATAATCTACTTCTGATATAATATTCTGCTATATACTCTTCTGTTATAATCTACTTCTGTTTTAATCTACTTCTGTTATAATATTCTTCTGTTATAATCTACTTTTGTTATAATCTGTTATAATTTTCTTCTGTTATAATCTTCTTCTGTTATAATCTTCTGTTATAATTTTCTTGTCATAATCTTCTGTTATAATCTACTTCTGTTATAATATTCTTCTGTTATAATCTACTTCTGTTATAATCGTCTGTTATAATCTACTTCTGTTATAATCTTCTGTTGTAATCTTCTTCTGTTATAATCTTCTGTTATAATCTTGTTATAATCTTCTGTTATAATCTTCTGTTATAATCTATTTATGTTGTAATCTTCTGTTTTATTCTTCTGTTATAATTTACTTCTGTTATAATCTTCTGTTATAATTTACTTCTGTTATAATATTCTGTTATAATCTACTTCTGTTATAATCTACTTCTGTTATAATCTTCTGTTATAATCTTGTTATAATCTACTTCTGTTATAATCTACTTCTGTTATAATCTTGTTATAATCTACTTGTTATAATCTACTTCTGATATAATATTCTGCTATATACTCTTCTGTTATAATCTACTTCTGTTATAATCTACTTCTGTTATAATATTCTTCTGTTATAATCTACTTCTGTTATAATCTTCTGTTATAATCTTCTTCTGTTATAATCTTCTGTTATAATCTACTTCTGTTATAATCTTCTGTTATAATCTTGTTATAATCTTCTGTTATAATCTACTTTTGTTATAATCTTCTGTTATAATTTTCTTCTGTTATAATCTTCTGTTATAATCTACTTCTGTTATAATCTTCTGTTATAATCTACTTCTGTTATAATATTCTTCTGTTATAATCTACTTCTGTTATAATCTTCTGTTATAATCTTCTTCTGTTATAATCTTCTGTTATAATCTACTTCTGTTATAATCTTTTGTTATAATCTTGTTATAATCTACTTTTGTTATAATCTTCTGTTATAATTTTCTTCTGTTATAATCTTCTGTTATAATCTACTTCTGTCATAATCTTCTGTTATAATCTACTTCTGTTATAATCTACTTCTGTTATAATGTTCTTCTGTTATAATCTACTTCTGTTATAATTTTCTTTTGTTATAATCTTCTGTTATAATCTACTTCTGTTGTAATCTACTTGTTAGAATCTTCTGTTATAATTTTCTGTTATAATCTTCTTCTGTTATAATCTACTTCTGTTATAATCTTGTTATAATCTACTTCTGTTACAGTCTTCTGTTATAATCTTCTGTTATAATCTACTTCTGTTATAATCTACTTCTGTTACAATCTTCTGTTATAATCTACTTCTGTTATAATCTACTTCTGTTATAATCTTCTGTTATAATCTACTTCTGTTATAATTTTCTTTTGTTATAATCTTCTGTTATAATCTGTTATAATGTACTTCTGTTATAATCTTCTGTTATAATCTACTTCTGTTGTAATCTACTATTTAGAATCTTCTGTTATAATTTTCTGTTATAATCTTCTTCTGTTATAATCTACTTCTGTTATAATCTTCTGTTATAATTTTCTTCTGTTATAATTTTCTTCTGTTATAATCTTCTGTTATAATCTACTTCTGTTATAATCTTCTGTTATAATCTACCTCTGTTATAATATTCTGCTATATACTCTTCTGTTATAATCTACTTTTGTTATAATCTGTTATAATTTTCTTGTTATAATCTTGTGTTATAATCTACTTCTGTTATAATATTCTTCTGTTATAATCTACTTCTGTTATAATCTTCTGTTATAATCTTCTTCTGTTATAATCTTCTGTTATAATCTACTTCTGTTATAATCTTGTTATAATCTTCTGTTATAATCTACTTATGTTATAATCTTCTGTTATAATCTACTTCTGTTATAATCTTCTGTTATAATCTACTTTTGTTATAATCTGTTATAATCTTCTTCTGTTATAATCTTCTGTTATAGTCTACTTCTGTTATAATCTACTTTTGTTAAAATCGTCTTGTAATTTTCTTGTTATAATCTTCTGTTATAATCTACTTCTGTTATAATATTCTTCTGTCACAATCTACTTCTGTTATAATCGTCTGTTATAATCTACTTCTGTTATAATCTTCTTCTGTTGTAATCTTCTTCTGTTATAATCTTCTGTTATAATCTTCTGTTATAATCTACTTATGTTATAATCTTCTGTTATATTCTTCTTTTATAATTTACTTCTGTTATAATCTTCTGTTATAATCTACTTCTGTTATAATATTCTGTTATAATCTACTTCTGTTATAATCTACTTCTGTTATAATCTTCTGTTATAATCTTGTTATAATCTACTTCTGTTATAATGTACTTCTGTTATAATTTTCTTGTTATAATCTTCTGTTATAATCTACTTCTGTAATAATCTTGTTATAATCTACTTGTTATAATCTACTTCTGATATAATATTCTGCTATGTACTCTTCTGTTATAATCTACTTCTGTTATAATCTACTTCTGTTATAATATTATTCTCTTATAATCTACTTCTGTTATAATCTTCTGTTATAATCTTCTGTTATAATCTTGTTATAATCTTCTGTTATAATCTACTTTTGTTATAATCTTCTGTTATAATATTCTTCTGTTGTAATCTACTTCTGTTATAATCTTCTGTTATAATCTTCTTATGTTATAATCTTCTGTTATAATCTACTTCTGTTATAATCGTCTGTTATAATCTACTTCTGTTATAATCTTCTTCTGTTGTAATCTTCTTCTGTTATAATCTTCTGTTATAATCTTGTTATGTTATAATCTTCTGTTATAATCTACTTCTGTTATAATCGTCTGTTATAATCTACTTCTGTTATAATCTTCTGTTATAATCTACTTATGTTATAATCTTCTGTTATATTCTTCTGTTATAATTTACTTCTGTTATAATCTACTTCTGTTATAATCTTCTGTTATAATCTTGTTATAATCTACTGTTATAATCTACTTCTGTTATAATCTTCTGTTATAATCTACTTTTGTTATAATCTTCTGTTATAATTTTCTTCTGTTATAATCTTCTGTTATAATCTACTTCTGTTATAATCTTCTGTTATAATCTACTTCTGTTGTAATCTACTTGTTAGAATCTTCTGTTATAATCTTCTTCTGTTATAATCTACTTCTGTTATAATCTTCTGTTATAATCTACTTTTGTTATAATCTTCTGTTATAATATTCTTCTGTTGTAATCTACTTCTGTTATAATCTTCTGTTATAATCTTCTTATGTTATAATCTTCTGTTATAATCTACTTCTGTTATAATCGTCTGTTATAATCTACTTCTGTTATAATCTTCTTCTGTTGTAATCTTCTTCTGTTATAATCTTCTGTTATAATCTTGTTATGTTATAATCTTCTGTTATAATCTACTTCTGTTATAATCGTCTGTTATAATCTACTTCTGTTATAATCTTCTGTTATAATCTACTTATGTTATAATCTTCTGTTATATTCTTCTGTTATAATTTACTTCTGTTATAATCTACTTCTGTTATAATCTTCTGTTATAATCTTGTTATAATCTACTGTTATAATCTACTTCTGTTATAATCTTCTGTTATAATCTACTTTTGTTATAATCTTCTGTTATAATTTTCTTCTGTTATAATCTTCT
Organism: Embiotoca jacksoni; assembly: GCF_022577435.1. Lineage (NCBI taxonomy): Eukaryota > Metazoa > Chordata > Actinopteri > Embiotocidae > Embiotoca > Embiotoca jacksoni. Next base: position 558,082 of record NW_027185415.1, on the reverse strand, counting down.
GTTATAATCTACTTCTGTTATAATCTTCTGTTATAATCTACTTCTGTTGTAATCTACTTGTTAGAATCTTCTGTTATAATTTTCTGTTATAATCTTCTTCTGTTATAATCTACTTCTGTTATAATCTTCTGTTATAATCTACTTCTGTTACAGTCTTCTGTTATAATCTACTTCTGTTATAATCTTCTGTTATAATATACTTCTGTTATAATCTACTTCTGTTATAATCTTCTTCTGTTATAATCTACTTCTGTTACAATCTTCTGTTATAATCTACTTCTGTTATAATCTACTTCTGTTGTAATCTACTTGTTAGAATCTTCTGTTATAATTTTCTGTTATAATCTTCTTCTGTTATAATCTACTGTTATAATCTTCTGTTATAATCTACTTCTGTTACAGTCTTCTGTTATAATCTACTTCTGTTACAGTCTTCTGTTATAATCTACTTCTGTTATAATCTTCTGTTATAATCTACTTCTGTTATAATCTACTTCTGTTATAATCTACTTCTGTTACAATCTTCTGTTATAATCTATTTCTGTTACAATCTTCTGTTATAATCTACTTCTGTTATAATCTTGTGTTATAATCTACTTCTGTTGTAATCTACTTGTTAGAATCTTCTGTTATAATTTTCTGTTATAATCTTCTTCTGTTAAAATCTACTTCTGTTATAATCTTCTGTTATAATCTACTTCTGTTACAGTCTTCTGTTATAATCTACTTCTGTTATAATCTTCTGTTATAATATACTTCTGTTATAATCTACTTCTGTTAAAGAGCACAGACAGCGAGCGAGAGTCCGTCCCTAACTCAACGGTGGAGGACGGTCCCGGAGACGGATTCACCATCCTGTCGGCGAAGAGCCTGTTCCTGGGCCAGAAGGTAACGAGCGTACGAAACTCACTCGGCCAAAACACCCGACGGCCGTTTCTCACGTTGATGCTTTGTGAATCCACAGCTTTCACTAACAGAGAGTGAAATCAGCAAAATCGGAAGCATGAAAGTGGAGGGAATAATTAACCCGACGAACGGCGAGATGGACCTCAAAGACGGAGTGGGTAAGGACTCTCTCCTCCATCCTGTCTTCTGTCTGTCTTCTGTCTTCTGCTCAGCATTGGCATCGATGTGCTTTCAGGCAACGCCTTGGAGAAAGCTGGAGGTCGAGACTTCCTGGAGGCGGTGAAGGAGCTGCGGAAAGCACAGGGCCCCCTGGAGGTGGCGTCAGGTACAGACCGTCCGGCACCGTCAGGCCTCAGGAGGGGTGTTGGGTGGAGGAGATGTGAATGGTGGGGGCAGCGTGTTAGGTGGAGGATATGTGAATGGTGGAGATGTGAATGGTGAGGGCAGCATGTTGGGTGGTGGAGATGTGGGCGGTGGAGGAGATGTGGGCGGTGGAGGCAGCGTGTTGGGTGGAGGAGATGCGGGTGGTGGGGGCAGCGTGTTGGGTGGTGGAGATGTGGGCGGTGGAGGAGATGTGGGCGGTGGAGGCAGCGTGTTGGGTGGAGGAGATGTGGGCGGTGGAGGCAGCGTGTTGGGTGGGTCCGGTACCGGGAGGGCAGCAGATCTCTCCAACGTTGGCTCATCACTTTGCGTCTGTCAGTTTTAGGCACTAATATACTAAAATGCTCTCAAACATAAGTTCAGACTAAGTTGCCGATCGCGAGAGAGAAAGCGATGTGAGATGAGTGTTGTTGTTCCTGCAGTGGCGGTGAGTCCGGCCAGCGGCATGGCGGCACGCTTCATCCTCCACTGCAACATCCCTCAGTGGGGCTCGGAGAAGTGTGAGGACCAGCTGGAGAGGATGGTGAAGAACTGCCTCTCAGCAGCCGAGGACAAGAAGCTCAAGTCCGTGGCGTTCCCGTCGCTTCCTGCTGGACGGTGAGCTGCACGGCAAACACTGATAATCACAACGAATCCGTATGATCTGGTTACATTTTTATTTATGTCGCGCCAAATCACAACACAGGTTATTTCATGGCAGTTAACACATTAACGTCCTTACAGCAAGACTTTACAATATTATACAGAGAAACCCAACAATTCAACAATTCCCACATAAACTAGGAGGGAAAAACTCCTCTTTAAGGGAGAAAAACCTCCAACAGAGGGAAGAAAAACTCCCTTTAACAGGAAGAAACCTCCTACAGAACCAGGCTCAGAGGTGGGCGGAGCATCTGTTAACAGAACCAGGATCAGAGGTGGGTGGAGCATCTGTTAACAGAACCAGGATCAGAGGTGGGCGGAGCATCTGTTAACAGAACCAGGCTCAGAGGTGGGCGGAGCTTCTGTTAACAGAACCGGGATCAGAGGTGGGCGGAGCTTCTGTTAACAGAACCGGGATCAGAGGTGGGCGGAGCATCTGTTAACAGAACCGGGATCAGAGGTGGGCGGAGCTTCTGTTAACAGAACCAGGATCAGAGGTGGGCGGAGCATCTGTTAACAGAACCGGGATCAGAGGTGGGCGGAGCTTTTGTTAACAGAACCAGGATCAGAGGTGGGCGGAACATCTGTTAACAGAACCAGGATCAGAGGTGGGCGGCCATCTGCCTCGACCGGTTGGGGTGAGAGGAGAGCAGAGAGAGAAAAGGACAGCATAGAGATAGAAGAGAAGAACTGTTGGTGGAGACGACAATCACAGAGCAGAGACATGCAGCTCCATGACGGGACATCTGGAAAAGAAAGAACAGAAACTACACGAGTGAAGGAACTGAATGGAGACAACAGATAATAAGAAGAAACTATGGGAGAGAAGAAGATGGTGAGGTATGAGTCAGTTAAAGAGTAGGAGGAAAGAAAAGAAGATCAGCATGTAACGAGGTCCTCCAGCAGCCTCGGCCTATAACAGCATAACTAAGGGTTGGTTCAGGTCTACCTGAGCCAGCCCTAACTATAGGCTGTATCAAGAAGGAACGTTTTGAGTCTAATCTTAAAGCCAGAGAGGGTTTCTGCCCCTCCAACACAAACTGGGAGCTGGTTCCACAGGGGAGGAGCCTGAAAACTGAAGCTCCGCCTCCCATTCTACTTCTGGAAACTCTAGGAACCACAAGTAGACCAGCGTACTGAGAGAGAAGTGCTCTGCTAGGATTATATGGTTCTATAAGATCTCTAAGATATGATGGAGCCTGGTCATGTAGAGCTTTGTAAGTCATCAAGATAATTTTAAATTCTGTTCTTGATTTCACAGGAAGTCAGTGAAGAGAAGATAAAACTGGAGAAATATGATCTCTCTTGTTAAATCCCATCAGTACTCTTACTGCAGCATTTTGCAGGTTTTTAATGAGTAATTTGGACATCCTAACAACAAGGAATTACAATAATCTAGTCTAGAAGTAACAAACGCATGAATGAGTTTTTCTGCGTCACGCTGAGGAAGGATTTTCCTGATTTTATTAATATTACGTAGATGAAAGAAGGCAGTTCTGGAGATTTGCTTTATGTGGTGTCTAAAGGACAAATCCTCATCAAAGATGACTCCAAGGTTCCTCCCAGTTTTGCTGGAGGCCAAGACAACGTCATCTAGAGTAACTAAGTGATTACAGAAAGAGTTTCTGAGGTGTTTAGGACCAAGTACAAGAACTTCTGTTTTGTCTGAATTTAGAAGCAGGAAGTTTTTGGTCATCCAGGCCTTTATGTCTTTTAGACAGGCTTCAAGTTTTACTAACTGATTAGTTTCATCTGGTTTTATAGAAAGATATAGCTGAGTGTCATCTGCATAACAATGGAAGTTGACGCAGTGCTTCCTGATGACATCTCCTCATGGAAGCATGTACAAAGTAAAAAGTATTGGGCCTAACACTGAGCCTTGTGGAACTCCATAACTAACTCTTGTTCGTCTGGAAGACTCATTGTTGACATGGACAAACTGGAATCTATCTGATAAGTAGGATTTGAACCAGTCTAATGCAGTTCCTTTAATCCTCATAACGTCTTCTAATCTCTGTAATAAGATCGTATGATCAATCGTATCAAAAGCAGCACTGAGGTCCAGAAGAACAAGTACAGAGACGAGTCCATTATCTGAGGCTAATAAAAGGTCGTTAGTAACTTTCACCAGAGCTGTTTCTGTGCTATGATGAACTCTAAAGACTGAACATCTTCAAACAGATCATTCCTTTGTAAATGATCACAAAGTTGATTTGAAACAACTTTTTCAAGGATTTTAGAAATAAACATCAGGTTGTAAATTGGTCTGTAGTTTCCTAAAACAGTTGATCAAGAGTCGTCTTTTTAAGTAAAGGTTTAATTACAGCCACTTTAAAAGCCTGCGGTACATAGCCGGTTACAATAGATAGGTTGATCTGATCTAATATGGAAGTATTAATTAAAGGGAAGACTTCCTTAAAAAGTTTAGTTGGGATGAGATCTAACAGACAGCTGGAGGATCCAGATGAAGAAATAATTCTAGTTAACTCAGAGAGCTCAACAGGAGAGAAATGTTCCAAGTTTACATCTGGTCCTACAGTTGCTTTCAGGGCTGCTGTGTTTAACATCACATCAGTGATGGTGTCAGGAAGGGTCGGCCCGATTCTCTCCCTGATAGTAAGAATTTTATTAGTAAAGAAGTTAATGAAGTCATTACTGCTGAGAGCTGAAGGAATAGAGGGCTCAACAGAACTGGGACTCTTTGTCAGCCTGCTACAGTGATGAAAAGAAACCTGGGGTTGTTCTTGTTGTCCTCTATTAATGATGAATAATATAAAGTTCTGGCCTTACCAAGAGCTTTCTTATATAATATTAGACTCTCCTTCCAGGCAGGTGAAATTCTTCTAAATTAGTGGAACTCCATTTCCTTTCCATCTTTCTAGTCGCTGCCTAGCAGAGCGACTCCTGGTTCTGACTGATGTTTCATCAACGGATCAGAAACCGTCAGAAATGAGACCTCGTTCATAAAGTGCAGATCTCTGATCGTCCAAACACTTCTCATCCGTGTTTTTATATTTGAATTCCTCTGTGAAGCACTTTGAATTATGTTGTGTCTGAATGGTAATATATAATAATAATATTAATAATAATAATAATAACAATAATAACAAACATTACGTGTATAGCACTTATCTAAACTAGAGTTACAAAGTGCTTCATACAAAATGAGCCATAAAAACAACAAAATAACAAGCCTTAAAATCCAACAACACAATAATCATAAACAAATAAAAACTAAAATCTACTAAAATTATACTCTGATGAAAGAATGTTTCAAAAAGAGATTTAAAAGATGTGATTTTATGTGAATAAACTTGTCTTGCCTAAAAATATGTAGAATTAAGAGACCTGTAGCACATAGTGGTGGTGTTACTACTCATATAAAACTACAGACTGGATATAAAACTACAGACAGGATATAAAACTACAGTCTGGATATAAAACTACAGACTGGATATACAACTACAGTCTGGATATAAAACTACAGACTGGATATAATCTACAGACTGCATATAAAACTACAGACAGGATATAAAACTACAGACTGGATATAAAACTACAGACAGGATATAAAACTACAGTCTGGATATAAAACCACAGACTGGGTATAAAACTACAAGTCTAAAACTGCAGACTGGATATAAAACTACAGACTGGATATAAAACTACAGTCTGGATATAAAACTACAGACTGGATATACATCTACAGACTGGATATAAAACTACAGTCTGCATATAAAACTACAGACTGGATATACAAGTACAGTCTGGATATAAAACTACAGACTGGATATACATCTACAGACAGGATATAAAACTACAGACTGGATATAAAACTACAGACTGGATATAAAACTACAGTCTGGATATAAAACTACAGACTGGATATACATCTACAGACTGGATATAAAACTACAGTCTGCATATAAAACTACAGACTGGATATACAAGTACAGTCTGGATATAAAACTACAGACAGGATATAAAACCACAGACTGGATATAAAACTGCAGACTCGATATAAAACCACAGACTGGATATAAAACTACAGACTGGATATAATACTACAAGTCTAAAGCTACAGACTGGATATAAAACTACAGACTGGATATAAAACTACAAGTCTAAAACTACAGACTGGATATAAAACCACAGACTGGATATAAAACTACAGACTGAATATAAAACCACAGACTGGATATAAAACTACAGACTGGATATAAAACCACAGACCAGATATAAAACTACAGACTGGATATAATACTACAGACTGGATATAAAACTACAAGTCTAAAACTACAGACTGGATATAAAACTACAGACTCGATATAAAACCACAGACTGGATATAAAACTACAGACTGGATATAATACTACAAGTCTAAAGCTACAGACTGGATATAAAACTACAGACTGGATATAAAACTACAGACTGAATATAAAACCACAGACTGGGTATAAAACTACAGACTGGATATAAAACCACAGACTGGATATAAAACTACAGACTGGATATAAAACTACAGACTGAATATAAAACCACAGACTGGATATAAAACTACAGACTGGATATAAAACCACAGACTGGATATAAAACTACAAGTCTAAAACTACAGACTGGATATAAAACTACAGACTGGATATAAAACCACAGACTGGATATAAAACTATAGACTGGATATAAAACCACAGACGGTATAAAACTACAAGTCTAAAACTACAGACTGGATATAAAACTACAGACTGGATATAAAACTACAGTCTGCATATAAAACTACAGACTGGATATACAAGTACAGTCTGGATGTAAAACTACAGACTGGATATAAAACTACAGACTGGTTATAAAACTACAAGTCTAAAACTACAGACTGGATATAAAACTACAGACTGGGTATAAAACTACAGACTGGGTATAAAACTACAAGTCTAAAACTACAGACTGGATATAAAACGGCAGACTGGATATACATCTACAGACTGGATATAAAACTACAGACTGAATATAAAACCACAGACTGGGTATAAAACTACAGACTGGATATAAAACCACGGACTGGACATAAAACCGCAGACTCGATATAAAACCACAGACTGGATATAAAACTACAGACTGGATATAAAACTACAGACTGGATATAATACTACAAGTCTAAAGCTACAGACTGGATATAAAACTACAGACTGGATATAAAACTACAGACTGGATATAAAACCACAGACTGGATATAAAACTACTGACTGGATATAAAACCACAGACTGGATATAAAACTACAAATTGGATATAAAACTACAGTCTGGATATAAAACTACAGACTGGTTATAAAACTACAGACTGGATATAAAACTACAGTCTGGATATAAAACTACAGACTGGATATAAAACCACAGACTGGATATAAAACTACAGACTGGATATAAAACCACAGACTGGGTATAAAAGTACAAGTCTAAAACTACAGACTGGATATAAAACTACAGACTGGATATAAAACTACAGTCTGGATATCAAACTACAGACTGGATATAAAACCACAGACCGGATATAAAACTACAGACTGGATATAATACTACAGACTGGATATAAAACTACAAGTCTAAAACTACAGACTGGGTATAAATCTACAAGTCTAAAACTACCGACTGGATATAAAACCACAGACTGGATATAAAACCACAGACTGGGTATAAAACTACAGACTGGATATAAAACTACAGTCTGGATATAAAACCACAGACTAGATGTAAAACTACAGACTGGATTTAAAACCACAGACTGGATATAAAACCACAGACTGGATATAAAACTACAGACTGGATATGAAACTACAGCCTGGATATAAAACCACAGACTGGATATAAAATTACATACTGGATATAAAACCACAGACTGGGTATAAAACTACAAGTCTAAAACTACAGACTGGATATAAAACTACAGACTCGATATAAAACCACAGACTGGATATAAAACTACAGACTGGATATAATACTACAAGTCTAAAGCTACAGACTGGATATAAAACTACAGACTGGATATACATCTACAGACTGGATATAAAACTACAGACTGGATATAAAACTACAGTCTGCATATAAAACTACAGACTGGATATACAAGTACAGTCTGGATATAAAACTACAGACTGGATATAAAACTACAGACTGAATATAAAACCACAGACTGGGTATAAAACTACAGACTGGATATAAAACCACGGACTGGATATAAAACCGCAGACTCGATATAAAACCACAGACTGGATATAAAACTACAGACTGGATATAAAACTACAGACTGGATATAAAACCACAGACTGGATATAAAACTACTGACTGGATATAAAACCACAGACTGGATATAAAACTACAAATTGGATATAAAACTACAGTCTGGATATAAAACTACAGACTGGTTATAAAACTACAGACTGGATATAAAACTACAGTCTGGATATAAAACTACAGACTGGATATAAAACCACAGACTGGATATAAAACTACAAGTCTAAAACTACAGACTGGATATAAAACTACAGACTGGGTATAAAACTACAGACTGGGCATAAAACTTCAAGTCTAAAACTACAGACTGGATATACAACTACAGACTGGATATACATCTACAGACTGGATATAAAACTTCAGACTGAATATAAAACCACAGACTGGGTATAAAACTACAGACTGGATATAAAACCACGGACTGGATATAAAACTGCAGACTCGATATAAAACCACAGACTGGATATAAAACTACAGACTGGATATAAAACTACAGACAGGATATAAAACCACAGACTGGATATAAAACCACAGACTGGATATAAAACTACAAATTGGATATAAAACTACAGTCTGGATATAAAACTACAGACTGGTTATAAAACTACAGTCTGGATATAAAACTACAGACTGGATATAAAACCACAGACTGGATATAAAACTACAGACTGGATATAAAACCACAGACTGGGTATAAAAGTACAAGTCTAAAACTACAGACTGGATATAAAACTACAGACTGGATATAAAACTACAGACTGGATATAAAACTACAGTCTGGATATCAAACTACAGACTGGATATCAAACTACAGACTGGATATAAAACCACAGTCTGGATATAAAACTACAGACTGGATATCAAACTACAGACTGGATATAAAACCACAGTCTGGATATAAAACTACAGACTGGATATAAAACCGCGGACTGGATATAAAACCGCAGACTCGATATAAAACCACAGACTGGATATAAAACTACAGACTGGATATAAAACTACAGACTGGATATAATACTACAAGTCTAAAGCTACAGACTGGATATAAAACTACAAATTGGATATAAAACTACAGTCTTGATATAAAACTACAGACTGGTTATAAAACTACAGATTGGATATAAAACTACAGACTGAATATAAAACCACAGACTGGATATAAAACCACAGACTGGATATAAAACTACAGACTGGATATAAAACCACAGACTGGGTATAAAAGTACAAGTCTAAAACTACAGACTGGATATAAAACTACAGACTGGATATAAAACTACAGTCTGGATATCAAACTACAGACTGGATATAAAACCACAGACCTGATATAAAACTACAGACTGGATATAATACTACAGACTGGATATAAAACTACAAGTCTAAAACTACAGACTGGGTATAAATCTACAAGTCTAAAACTACCGACTGGATATAAAACCACAGACTGGATATAAAACCACAGACTGGGTATAAAACTACAGACTGGATATAAAACTACAGTCTGGATATAAAACCACAGACTAGATGTAAAACTACAGACTGGATTTAAAACCACAGACTGTATATAAAACCACAGACTGGATATAAAACTACAGACTGGATATGAAACTACAGCCTGGATATAAAACCACAGACTGGATATAAAATTACAGACTGGATATAAAACCACAGACTGGGTATAAAAGTACAAGTCTAAAACTACAGACTGGATATAAAACTACAGACTCGATATAAAACCACAGACTGGATATAAAACTACAGACTGGATATAATACTACAAGTCTAAAGCTACAGACTGGATATAAAACTACAGACTGGATATACATCTACAGACTGGATATAAAACTACAGACTGGATATAAAACTACAGTCTGCATATAAAACTACAGACTGGATATACAAGTACAGTCTGGATATAAAACTACAGACTGGATATAAAACTACAGACTGAATATAAAACCACAGACTGGGTATAAAACTACAGACTGGATATAAAACCACGGACTGGATATAAAACCGCAGACTCGATATAAAACCACAGACTGGATATAAAACTACAGACTGGATATAAAACTACAGACTGGATATAAAACCACAGACTGGATATAAAACTACTGACTGGATATAAAACCACAGACTGGATATAAAACTACAAATTGGATATAAAACTACAGTCTGGATATAAAACTACAGACTGGTTATAAAACTACAGACTGGATATAAAACTACAGTCTGGATATAAAACTACAGACTGGATATAAAACCACAGACTGGATATAAAACTACAAGTCTAAAACTACAGACTGGATATAAAACTACAGACTGGGTATAAAACTACAGACTGGGCATAAAACTTCAAGTCTAAAACTACAGACTGGATATACAACTACAGACTGGATATACATCTACAGACTGGATATAAAACTTCAGACTGAATATAAAACCACAGACTGGGTATAAAACTACAGACTGGATATAAAACCACGGACTGGATATAAAACTGCAGACTCGATATAAAACCACAGACTGGATATAAAACTACAGACTGGATATAAAACTACAGACAGGATATAAAACCACAGACTGGATATAAAACCACAGACTGGATATAAAACTACAAATTGGATATAAAACTACAGTCTGGATATAAAACTACAGACTGGTTATAAAACTACAGTCTGGATATAAAACTACAGACTGGATATAAAACCACAGACTGGATATAAAACTACAGACTGGATATAAAACCACAGACTGGGTATAAAAGTACAAGTCTAAAACTACAGACTGGATATAAAACTACAGACTGGATATAAAACTACAGTCTGGATATCAAACTACAGACTGGATATCAAACTACAGACTGGATATAAAACCACAGTCTGGATATAAAACTACAGACTGGATATAAAACCACGGACTGGATATAAAACCGCAGACTCGATATAAAACCACAGACTGGATATAAAACTACAGACTGGATATAAAACTACAGACTGGATATAATACTACAAGTCTAAAGCTACAGACTGGATATAAAACTACAAATTGGATATAAAACTACAGTCTTGATATAAAACTACAGACTGGTTATAAAACTACAGATTGGATATAAAACTACAGACTGAATATAAAACCACAGACTGGATATAAAACCACAGACTGGATATAAAACTACAGACTGGATATAAAACCACAGACTGGGTATAAAAGTACAAGTCTAAAACTACAGACTGGATATAAAACTACAGACTGGATATAAAACTACAGTCTGGATATCAAACTACAGACTGGATATAAAACCACAGACCGGATATAAAACTACAGACTGGATATAATACTACTGACTGGATATAAAACTACAAGTCTAAAACTACAGACTGGGTATAAATCTACAAGTCTAAAACTACCGACTGGATATAAAACCACAGACTGGATATAAAACCACAGACTGGGTATAAAACTACAGACTGGATATAAAACTACAGTCTGGATATAAAACCACAGACTAGATGTAAAACTACAGACTGGATTTAAAACCACAGACTGGATATAAAACCACAGACTGGATATAAAACTACAGACTGGATATGAAACTACAGCCTGGATATAAAACCACAGACTGGATATAAAATTACAGACTGGATATAAAACCACAGACTGGGTATAAAAGTACAAGTCTAAAACTACAGACTGGATATAAAACTACAGACTCGATATAAAACCACAGACTGGATATAAAACTACAGACTGGATATAATACTACAAGTCTAAAGCTACAGACTGGATATAAAACTACAGACTGGATATACATCTACAGACTGGATATAAAACTACAGACTGGATATAAAACTACAGTCTGCATATAAAACTACAGACTGGATATACAAGTACAGTCTGGATATAAAACTACAGACTGGATATAAAACTACAGACTGAATATAAAACCACAGACTGGGTATAAAACTACAGACTGGATATAAAACCACGGACTGGATATAAAACCGCAGACTCGATATAAAACCACAGACTGGATATAAAACTACAGACTGGATATAAAACTACAGACTGGATATAAAACCACAGACTGGATATAAAACTACTGACTGGATATAAAACCACAGACTGGATATAAAACTACAAATTGGATGTAAAACTAGAGTCTGGATATAAAACTACAGACTGGTTATAAAACTACAGACTGGATATAAAACTACAGTCTGGATATAAAACTACAGACTGGATATAAAACCACAGACTGGATATAAAACTACAAGTCTAAAACTACAGACTGGATATAAAACTACAGACTGGGTATAAAACTACAGACTGGCCATAAAACTTCAAGTCTAAAACTACAGACTGGATATACAACTACAGACTGGATATACATCTACAGACTGGATATAAAACTTCAGACTGAATATAAAACCACAGACTGGGTATAAAACTACAGACTGGATATAAAACCACGGACTGGATATAAAACTGCAGACTCGATATAAAACCACAGACTGGATATAAAACTACAGACTGGATATAAAACTACAGACAGGATATAAAACCACAGACTGGATATAAAACCACAGACTGGATATAAAACTACAAATTGGATATAAAACTACAGTCTGGATATAAAACTACAGACTGGTTATAAAACTACAGTCTGGATATAAAACTACAGACTGGATATAAAACCACAGACTGGATATAAAACTACAGACTGGATATAAAACCACAGACTGGGTATAAAAGTACAAGTCTAAAACTACAGACTGGATATAAAACTACAGACTGGATATAAAACTACAGACTGGATATAAAACTACAGTCTGGATATCAAACTACAGACTGGATATCAAACTACAGACTGGATATAAAACCACAGTCTGGATATAAAACTACAGACTGGATATAAAACCACGGACTGGATATAAAACCGCAGACTCGATATAAAACCACAGACTGGATATAAAACTACAGACTGGATATAAAACTACAGACTGGATATAATACTACAAGTCTAAAGCTACAGACTGGATATAAAACTACAAATTGGATATAAAACTACAGTCTTGATATAAAACTACAGACTGGTTATAAAACTACAGATTGGATATAAAACTACAGACTGAATATAAAACCACAGACTGGATATAAAACTACAGACTGGATATAAAACTACAAGTCTAAAGCTACAGACTGGATATAAAACTACAGTCTGGATATAAAACTACAGACTGGATATAAAACCACAGACTGGATATAAAACTACAAGTCTAAAACTACAGACTGGATATAAAACTACAGACTGGGTATAAAACTACAGACTGGGCATAAAAATACAAGTCTAAAACTACAGACTGGATATACAACTACAGACTGGATATACATCTACAGACTGGATATAAAACCACAGACTGGATATAAAACTACTGACTGGATATAAAACCACAGACTGGATATAAAACCACAGACTGGATATAAAACTACAGTCTGGATATAAAACTACAGACTGGTTATAAAACTACAGTCTGGATATAAAACTACAGACTGGATATAAAACTACAGACTGAATATAAAACCACAGACTGGATATAAAACTACAGACTGGATATAAAACTACAAGTCTAAAGCTACAGACTGGATATAAAACTACAGTCTGGATATAAAACTACAGACTGGATATAAAACCACAGACTGGATATAAAACTACAGACTGGATATAAAACCACAGACTGGGTATAAAAGTACAAGTCTAAAACTACAGACTGGATATAAAACTACAGACTGGATATAAAACCAGACTGGATATAAAACCACAGACTGGATATAAAACTACAGACTGGATATAAAACCACAGACTGGATATAAAACTACAGTCTGGATATCAAACTACAGACTGGATATCAAACTACAGACTGGATATAAAACCACAGTCTGGATATAAAACTACAGACTGGATATAAAACTACAAGTCTAAAACTACAGACTGGATATAAAACTACAAGTCTAAAACTACAGACTTGATATAAAACTACAGACTTGATATAAAACTGAAGACTGGATATAAAACTACAACCTGGATATAAAACCACAGACTGGATATAAAACTACAGACTGGATATAAAACCACAGACTGGTTATAAAACTACAAGTCTAACACTACAGTCTGGATATAAAACTACAGACTGGATATAAAACCACAGACTGGATATAAAACTACAGACTGGATATAAAACTACAAGTCTAAAGCTACAGACTGGATATAAAACTAAAGTCTGGATATAAAACTACAGACTGGATATAAAACCACAGACTGGATATAAAACTACAGACTGGATATAAAACCACAGACTGGGTATAAAAGTACAAGTCTAAAACTACAGACTGGATATAAAACTACAGACTGGATATAAAACCAGACTGGATATAAAACCACAGACTGGATATAAAACTACAGACTGGATATAAAACCACAGACTGGATATAAAACTACAGTCTGGATATCAAACTACAGACTGGATATCAAACTACAGACTGGATATAAAACCACAGTCTGGATATAAAACTACAGACTGGATATAAAACTACAAGTCTAAAACTACAGACTTGATTTAAAACTACAGACTTGATATAAAACTAAAGACTGGATATAAAACTACAACCTGGATATAAAACCACAGACTGGATATAAAACTACAGACTGGATATAAAACCACAGACTGGTTATAAAACTACAAGTCTAACACTACAGTCTGGATATAAAACTACAGACTGGATATAAATCTACAGACTGGATATAAAACTACAGACTGGATATAAAACCAAACTGGATATAAAACCACAGACTGGATAGAAAACTACAGACTGAATATAAAACTACAGACTAGATATAAAACTACAGACTGGCTATAGAACTACAGTCTGGATATCAAACTACAGACTGGATATCAAACTACAGACTGGATATAAAACTACAGACGGGATATAAAACCACAGACTGGATATAAAACCACAGACTGGATATAAAACTACAGACTGGATATAAAACTACAAGTCTAAAACTACAGATTGGATATAAAACTACAGACTGGATTTAAAACTACAAGTCAAACTACAGACTTGATATAAATCTACAGACTGGATATAAAACTACAGACTGGATATAAAACCAGACTGGATATAAAACCACAGACTGAATATAAAACTACAGACTGGATATCAAACTACAGACTGGATATAAAACCACAGTCTGGATATAAAACTACAGACTGGATATAAAACTACAAGTCTAAAACTACAGACTTGATATAAAACTACAGACTGGATATAAAACCACAGTCTGGATATAAAACTACAGCCTGGATATAAAACCACAGACTGGATATAAAACTACAGTCTGGATTTAAAACTACAGACTGGATATCAAACTACAGACTGGATATAAAACCACAGTCTGGATATAAAACTACAGACTGGATATAAAACTACAAGTCTAAAACTACAGACTTGATATAAAACTACAGACTGGATATAAAACCACAGTCTGGATATAAAACTACAGCCTGGATATAAAACCACAGACTGGATATAAAACTACAGTCTGGATATAAAACTACAGACTGGATATCAAACTACAGACTGGATATAAAACCACAGTCTGGATATAAAACTACAGCCTGGATATAAAACTACAGCCTGGATATAAAACCACAGTCTGGATATAAAACTACAGACTGGATATAAAACTACAGACTGGATATCAAACTACAGACTGGATATAAAACCACAGTCTGGATATAAAACTACAGACTGGATATAAAACTACAAGTCTAAAACTACAGACTTGATATAAAACTACAGACTTGATATAAAACTAAAGACTGGATATAAAACTACAGACTGGATATAAAACCACAGACTGGATATAAAACCACAGACTGGATATAAAACTACAGACTGGATATAAAACCACAGACTGGGTATAAAACTACAGACTGGATGTAAAACTACAGACTGGATATAAAACTACAAGTCTAAAACTACAGATTGGATATAAAACTACAGACTGTATTTAAAACTACAAGTCAAACTACAGACTTCATATAAAACTACAGACTGGATATAAAACTACAGACTGGATATAAAACTACAAGTCTAAAACTACAGACTTGATATAAAACTACAGACTGGATATACAACCACAGACTGGATATAAAACTACAGACTGGATATAAAACTACAGACTGGATCTAAAAGTGTTCGTAGCTTCCAGGTCTGTAAAATGGTTCTGATCCAGAAGTGGTCACTTCCTGCTCCAAACCACTCGGATCTGAACTGGAGGATTCACAACGTTCCAAACCAACGACGACATCACTGATGGTTGATGACATCACTGATGGTTGATGACATCACTGATGGTTGCTGACATCACTGATGGTTGCTGGTTGGTCAGCAAACATCCTGTCTGATATCTGAGGGATTTAAATCCCTGATATTCTGTGCTGTGAGTCAGTGAGTGTGATGGTGTCCTCAGACCTCAGACAGGATGTTTGCTGACAGGTTGACTGAAATCGGTTCTCTGCCAGAACCGATTTTCTTTCCCTTCATGTCCCCACGAGCTCGTCTGAATTAAGTCTTCTCTGGTCTGCGCCGTCAGAAGTTTCTTGATTCCCGTAACATGTCGCCTGTCTGTCACAGGAACGGCTTCCCGAAGCAGACGGCCGCTCAGCTCGTCCTCAAGGCCATCTCCAACCATTTTGTATCGTCCACCAACTCGTCTCTGAAAAACATTTACTTCGTGCTGTTCGACAGCGAGAGCATCGGGATCTACCTTCAGGAAATGGCCAAGCTGGACGCCAAGTGAGGCGTCCGGCCGTCGCTGGTGTTTCTGTTTGTTCTGAACTGTGGTGTGTCGCTGATGCTGTAGGTAGGTGGTCCAGCGGTAGGGCTTTTGATGTGGAATATGTCTATTAAAGAGGAAACCTCTCTGTTCACCTTTCTGTCCCCTCAGCAGACTGCATCCTTTACAGGTTCTATCATTTAGGTCCAGTTCTACTCTTCTGGTTCCTCGTTTCACTGATGTTTTTACATTCCATGTACAAATACATACAGTTAGTTTACTAAAAAAAAACAAAAAAACAATAAAAAAAACAACAACTGTGTTTGTCATTCTGCTTTGAAATAAAATTCAGATGTTTTACACCCGACGTCTTCAGTTTTCTCTTCAGTTCTTAGATGATCCATTTTTAAGTGTGTTCAGCTGAACAGCTGATTTAAGGTGCACGGTGACTTCCTGTCCAGTACTCGTCTCTGATTGGAGGAAAGAGCATGTCATTCTTCTAACAGATAATGAGGCTACAAGTCTACGGTTGTGTTGTTCACAGATCTATACGTGTTTTACTGACTCGCACTTTAAAAACTACATTTTTTTAAAAGGGTTTTTAACAGTATTTTCTGCCGTCGGTGTCCTCAGGGGAAACGACGACATCCGACAGCAGTGATGCGGTTCCACCGTTGGTTTGGATGTGCAGAAGAAGATGTTTCCTGTTCTCGGTTCTGTTCCAGCATTTCAGGCACTCGAAGTAAAACAAGGGACACTTTTAAAAATAACACTAGGACCAGTTTTTATCCATCATACTTCATACTTTAGTGTAAAAACCTAAATCGAGGAAATATTCAATGTGAGCAGCCTTGAACACATAAAGTTGTTGTTGTTGTTGTTGTTTAGAACATTTAAAGCTCCTCCTCTGTTTCTGTTTCTTCATCGTGTCCCCGACACTGAATAAAATAGAGACGTAGTCCGGTGACATCAGAGGCTGCGTGATGGTAGCGGGTTTATAAAAAAAAGACTGGTTCTGGTTCTGGTTCTGGTTCTGGTACCGCTGACTGATTCTGTAACAATTGGAGCAGCTTCCACCAATCAGTGTGCTCCAAAACACATTTAGATAAATTAAAAAATTAAAAAACACTTGACTTCAACGTCATCTCACTTAAAGACCAACCCTGGTCACTGATTGGTCGACACCTCAGTGGATGGGTGGACGTTTCCTGAATATTATCAGTGAAGCTGAGTGAAACAGGAAGAGACCGAACATCTGGTTCCTCTCATGGCTGAAGATACTTCATGGATATCTGATGAATTTATGACCAATCAGACGCCTCCATATATATAAGAACTGGGAAACAGGTGAATTTCGTGGAAGACTCTGATGGTTAGTTTCTTTTTTGTAGGATGAGTCTCACCAGAAATGTGTTGCTCCAAATGGGATGTTTCTTCCCACTGAAATATTCTTCCTGGATTTATTTTGTGACACTTTTCAGAAAGTGACATTCAGATCATCGATGTTTGTGTTGTCGAACCTGCACGCTGCAGGAAGTTAATGAATGTGAGGACAGAAACAGGAAGTGCACACGACCTGTTAATAAAACTTCTCTGATTTGAATAACGACCTCATGTAAAGATAAAGCTCAGTTCAGTTGACTGGATGAAATATGACACCAACATGAGATGCTTTGATTCCCGGTCCGATCTAAATGTGTGAATGTGATAGTTCATCAGATATATGAAATATTATAAATGACATGATATCAGGTGAAGTGAGTTCTTAGCAGGATCACATCTGAACACAAACACACAAACAAGCTGAGCACTTTCTTTACGTTATATTTGTTACATAGTAAAAAGTACATTGTAACATTATGACATTATAACATTATGACATTATAACAACATTATAACATTATGACATTATAACAACATTATAACATTATGACATTATAACAACATTATAATATGACATTATAACATAACGCGACATTATGACAACATTATGACATTATAACATTATAACATTGACATTATAACATTATGACATTATAACATGACATTATAACATGATGACATTATAACATGACATTATAACATTATAACATTATGACAACATGACATTATGACAACATTATGACATTATAACATTATAACATTGACATTATAACATTATGACATAACATTATGACATTATAACATGATGACATTATAACATGACATTATAACATTATAACATTGACATTATAACATTATGACATTATAACATGACATTATGACATAACTGACATAACATTATAACATTATGACATTATGACATTATAACAACATAACATGACATAACATTATGACATTATAACTGACATTATAACAACATTATAACATGACATTATAACATTGACATAACATTATAACAACATTATAACATTATGACAACATTGACATTAAAACATAACGACATAACATTATGACATTATGACATTATGACATGACATTATAACATGACATTATAACAACATTCTAACATTGACATTATAACATGACATTATGACAACATTATGACATTAAAACATAACGACATAACATTATGACATTCTAACATTGACATAACAACGACATTATAACATTATGACATAACATTATAACATTATGACATTATGACATGACATTATAACATGACATTATAACAACATTCTAACATTGACATTATAACATGACATTATGACAACATTATGACATTATAACATTATGACAACATTAAGACATTATAACATTATGACATTATAACATTATGACAACATTAAGACATTATAACATTATGACATGACATTATGACATGACATTATAACATTATGACAAGATTATAACATTGACATTATAACATTATGACATTATGACAACATGACATTATAACATGACATTATAACAACATTCTAACATTGACATTATAACATGACATTATGACATGACATTATAACATGACAAGATTATAACTGACATTATAACATTATGACATTATAACTATGACATTATAACAACATTATAACATTATGACATTATAACAACATTATGACATTAGGACATTATAACATGACATTATAACATTATGACAACATTAAGACATTATAACATTATGACATGACATGACATTATAACATTATGACAAGATTATAACATTGACATTATAACATTATGACATTATGACAACATGACATTATAACATGACATTATAACATTCTAACATTGACATTATAACGACATTATGACAACATTATGACATTATAACATTATGACAACATTAAGACAATATAACATTATGACATGGCGTTATGACATGACATTATGACAAGATTATAACTGACATTATAACATTATGACATTATAACTATGACATTATAACAACATTATAACATTATGACATTATAACAACATTATGACATTAGGACATTATAACTGACATTACAACATTATGACATTATAACATTATAACATTATGACAATATCACAACATGACATTAGGACATTATAACATTGACATTATAACATGATGACATTATAACATTATGACAGTATAACATTATGACATTATAACAACATTATGACATTATAACAACATTATGACAACATTATGACATTATGACAACATTATGACATTATAACAACATTATAACATGACATTATAACATTATAACATTATGACATTATAACATTGACATAACATTATGACATTATGACAACATTATGACATTATAACATTATAACATTATGACATAACATTATAACATGACATTATAACATTATGACTAACATTATAACAACATTATGGCATTATAACATTATAACTATGACATTATAACATTAAAACATTATAACATGACATTATGACATTATAACATTATGACATTATAACATTATGACATAACATTCTAACATTATGACAACATTATGACATTATAACATGACATTATAACATTAAAACATAACATGACATTATGACTATAACATTATGACATTCTAACATTATGACTATAACATTATGACAACATTATGACATTATAACTATGACATTATAACATTAAAACATTATAACATGACATTATGACATTATGACATTATAACATTATGACATAACATTCTAACATTATGACAACATTATAACATGACATTATAACATTATGACATTATAACATTATGACATGACATTATGACATTATAACATTATGACAACATTATGACATTCTAACATTATGGCATGACTATGACATTATAACATTATGACATTATAACATTATGACATTATAACATTATAACATTATGACATTATAACATTATAACATTGACATTATAACATTGACATTATAACATTATGACATTATGACAACATTATAACATTATGACATTATGACATTATGACACAACATTATGACATTATAACATTATAACTATGACATTATAACATTATAACATTATGACATTATAACATTATAACATTATGACATTATAACATTATGACATTATGACATTATAACATTATGACAACATTGACATTATAACATTATAACATTATGACATGACATTATAACATTATGACATAACATTGACATTATAACATGACATTATAACAACATTATGACATTATAACATGACATTATAACATTATAACATTGACATTATAACTTTATGACGTTATAACATTATAACATTATGACATAACATTATAACTTTATGACGTTATAACATTATAACATTATGACATAACATTATGACATTATGACGTTATAACATTATGACATTATAACATTATAACATGACATTATAACATTATAACATTGTATTACCGTCACGTCCTGATAAACTGAAGAGTCCTGTACGGCAGACAGCGGCGCACACACACACACACACACACACACACACACACACACACACACACACACACACACACCGGATCTGTGTGGAGCCGAGCGGGTCGGCGTCTCCGGGAGAACGACCAGAACCGGACTTCTCTGAAACCAAACCCCAACAAATGGAGAGGTTTGTCTGTGGATGTGAATCAGAGGCTCGTTACTGTCCAGCTTCATCATTAGTATGAAGCACATTAATGAGGTCATCATATTTGTTCTACTTTAATCAGCTCCAACTTCCTCCTGCTGTGATGTCATGACCAATATTCTAGCCTTCACACAGGAAGTGGTCACGACTGTCACACCTGTCCTCTGCTGCTGGTGGACTTTCATTTTTTCTTACTACCAACGATTCCGTGTTCAGAACCAGAACCAACACAGAGTTCAGAACCAGAACCAACACAGAGGTCAGAACAGAACCAACACAGAGTTCAGAACCAGAATCAACACAGAGGTCAGAACCAGAACCAACACAGAGTTCAGAACCAGAACCAACACAGAGTATCACAGTGTTCCATTAAAAACAGGAGGAAGCCTCAGTGTGGTTCTGACTCTTCATGACCAAACACACACTGAAGGTTCATCTGACCACGTGACCCTGCTGCCATGGTTACCCATCAAAACACCAAATGTCGATTAGTCAGCAACTTACTTCATTTCCTCCTGATCTCAAACTGGAGTTCACTTCTTGTTGTTTTTAGAGAAAGTCGAACACGCGGTTGGTTTCGGTCTTTTCAAGAGATTTTAAGATAGCAAGAAAAAAACACCACCAGACTTATAAATGATCATATATTCTTTTTATTGTCTGTCTAAAATGTACACAATGCATTGATTTTAAAAGTGCTGGACTCAGTCAGTGACCCACTGTCCCGACAGTCCGCCCCATGAAACCTTGTAACTCCACTGACCGCTCAAACCTTCGTAGAAACACGTCCCTGATGACGTGGTCATCGCTACACGTCTGGACGTGATGTCACAGCGTGTTCAGTCATGTGGGATTAGAACAAACGCACGAATGGCACAAATAAAAGGTGTTTCTTTAACGGCGTCACATGTTTTGGGGAACTGTTCCTTTAAATCTAAGGCGGTATAATTTATAGAATTAGTTCTGTCGTACATATTTCATGGTGTCAGAAACACGAGCAGCTCCTGAAGTCGTAGTCGGGTCCAGTTGGAGAGAGAGAGGTCGGCCTTCAGGGCACGGCTTCTACTTCACCTCTTCAGAGGGACTCGTGGGTCTGGGACCGGGGAGCAGCGGGACGGGGGACGTGGCCTCGATGAGGGCGGGGTTCAGGATGATTGGCAGGGACATGGGAGGGACCCCCACCTGAAGGGGAGAGGCAAGCGGCTGCAGGATGAGAGGAGAATGACTTAGAGGAGACGAAGCCTGAGGAGGAGACGTCGTTAACGGCACCGGCACGGTGGGAACGGTGGGAGGAGCCGGAGACGATCGGTCCGATCCTGGAAGACACAACAACACAAGTTTAATACTCTTCAGTCTCCGTTCCACCAAACAGGTCAGTAATGGAGACTGGAGGTCCTTCATATCCAGGTTTACCAAGAATCATCCATCAGTGATGTCATCGTTGGTTTGTGAACATTATGAAGCCTCCAGTTCAGATTCTGTCCGTCACCATCTTTGCTAGTTCGGAGCGGTTTAGAGCAGGAAGTGACCATATTTGGACAAGCTGGGGGAGGAGCCAGAGGTGGATCTGACCGATTTGATCAGAAACCTGATGATACTACGTCCCGCCCACCGATAGCTGTAACCTGACTGCACCACAGGCCTGTCAATCAAACAGACACGCCCCCAAAAACAGCTGTTCTTGAATCTTCTTTTCTAATGAATGAGGGATTATTTTCAGATGGACCTCCAGAAAACTAATAAGAAGGAGTGACTTTAGCTAACAACACCGAGATAACTGATGGACACATTTTATTCACTTTGGATTTGATGAGAGAAGTTGAATGGGAGTCTATGGAGCCGGAGGCTTTTTGGAGCCGACCTCTAGTGGCACTCGCTGGTATTGCAGCTGAAGACACTTCTGGATCAGAACCATTTTACAGACCTGAAGCTACGAACTCTTTTATATCCAGTCTTTGGAGTTTAAATTTACTACCTGGCCTGGTTGGAGAATGTTTTAATGGTATTGTCAGAAGTTAATCACAGACTCTGGTGTCTTATGTGATGGAGATGACTAACAGCAGTATTTGCTGTAGAGCTGTGACAGGAAGTGAGATGTGGTTAAGAGTGAAGCCAGTAAATGGACCAACGGTTGAGATTTTCTTTTGTAAATATATATACAGTTTTTAAGTTGTATAAATAAGTAGTTTCTAATTTAAAGCTTATTAGTCAGAGCTGTTATTTATTTAAGGATTTTACCGTTGTCTAAACGGAGCAGAGTGAAGGATTAAGTGTCATCTAGTGGTGAGGCTGCAGATTGCAACCAACTGAACGTGATCGTGATGAGACAGTGATGGGACTTCTTACCGTTGGCACTGGCTGGTTGAGGCTCGGAGGGTGATGCAGGCGTGCTGGAGGTCTGAGCCTCTGCAGGGCCGACGGGGGCTGGGACCGGGGAGGGAGGCTGGGCAGGTGGTGGAGACACTTGAGGTGATGGAGGCCGGCCTGCTGGGGGGGTCGGTTGCACGGGCTCTGCTGGAGGGCTGGGTACTGGATCTAAACACAAAGACCGCACAAACAACAATGCCAAACTGTTTGAGTATATACATATTGTCATTCATTTAGCTGTATGTTGTCATGGTTACATTATCCTTGACCAGCTGTATGTTGTCATGGTGTTACGTTGACCTTCAACCAGCTGTATGTTGTCATGGTTATATTATCCTTGACCAGCTGTATGTTGTCATGGTGTTACATTGACCTTCAACCAGCTGTATGTTGTCATGGTTATATTATCCTTAACCAGCTGTATGTTGTCATGGTGTTACATTGACCTTCAACCAGCTGTATGTTGTCATGGTTATATTATCCTTAACCAGCTGTATGTTGTCATGGTGTTACATTGACCTTCAACCAGCTGTATGTTGTCATGGTTATATTATCCTTGACCAGCTGTATGTTGTCATGGTGTTACATTGACCTTCAACCAGCTGTATGTTGTCATGGTTATATTATCCTTAACCAGCTGTATGTTGTCATGGTGTTACATTGACCTTCAACCAGCTGTATGTTGTCATGGTTATATTATCCTTAACCAGCTGTATGTTGTCATGGTGTTACATTGACCTTCAACCAGCTGTATGTTGTCATGGTGTTACGTTGACCTTCAACCAGCTGTATGTTGTCATGGTTATATTATCCTTAACCAGCTGTATGTTGTCATGGTGTTACATTGACCTTCAACCAGCTGTATGTTGTCATGGTTATATTATCCTTAACCAGCTGTATGTTGTCATGGTGTTACGTTGACCTTCAACCAGCTGTATGTTGTCATGGCTACGCTGACCTTCAACCAGCTGTATGTTGTCATGGCTACGTTGACCTTCAACCAGCTGTATGTTGTCATGGCTACGCTGACCTTCAACCAGCTGTATGTTGTCATGGTGTTACGTTGACCTTCAACCAGCTGTATGTTGTCATGGTTATATTATCCTTAACCAGCTGTATGTTGTCATGGTGTTACATTGACCTTCAACCAGCTGTATGTTGTCATGGCTACGTTGACCTTCAACCAGCTGTATGTTGTCATGGCTACGCTGACCTTCAACCAGCTGTATGTTGTCATGGTGTTACGTTGACCTTCAACCAGCTGTATGTTGTCATGGCTACGCTGACCTTCAACCAGCTGTATGTTGTCATGGTTATATTATCCTTGACCAGCTGTATGTTGTCATGGTGTTACATTGACCTTCAACCAGCTGTATGTTGTCATGGTTATATTATCCTTAACCAGCTGTATGTTGTCATGGTGTTACATTGACCTTCAACCAGCTGTATGTTGTCATGGTTATATTATCCTTAACCAGCTGTATGTTGTCATGGTGTTACATTGACCTTCAA
The DNA here is from genome assembly GCF_022577435.1 of Embiotoca jacksoni. Taxonomy (NCBI): domain Eukaryota; kingdom Metazoa; phylum Chordata; class Actinopteri; family Embiotocidae; genus Embiotoca; species Embiotoca jacksoni. The sequence goes on along the minus strand of NW_027185415.1, from coordinate 532,116 downwards.
CCAGCTGTATGTTGTCATGGTGTTACGTTGACCTTCAACCAGCTGTATGTTGTCATGGTTATATTATCCTTAACCAGCTGTATGTTGTCATGGTGTTACATTGACCTTCAACCAGCTGTATGTTGTCATGGTTATATTATCCTTAACCAGCTGTATGTTGTCATGGTGTTACGTTGACCTTCAACCAGCTGTATGTTGTCATGGCTACGCTGACCTTCAACCAGCTGTATGTTGTCATGGCTACGTTGACCTTCAACCAGCTGTATGTTGTCATGGCTACGCTGACCTTCAACCAGCTGTATGTTGTCATGGTGTTACGTTGACCTTCAACCAGCTGTATGTTGTCATGGTTATATTATCCTTAACCAGCTGTATGCTGTCATGGTGTTACATTGACCTTCAACCAGCTGTATGTTGTCATGGCTACGTTGACCTTCAACCAGCTGTATGTTGTCATGGCTACGCTGACCTTCAACCAGCTGTATGTTGTCATGGTGTTACGTTGACCTTCAACCAGCTGTATGTTGTCATGGCTACGCTGACCTTCAACCAGCTGTATGTTGTCATGGTGTTACGTTGACCTTCAACCAGCTGTATGTTGTCATGGTGTTACGTTGACCTTCAACCAGCTGTATGTTGTATGGAGTGTACGTGCCGTGTACCTGATATGACCGTCTGTTTGAAGAGCTCCTCCCTCAGGTGAGGCAGGAAGCACACAATTCGTTCCCAGGTGATTTCCCACAGGTCGGAGTATCCTGTCCTGGAGTCGGCGCTGTGGAAGATCCCTGCTGTGTCCATCACCAGCAGCATGTTCTTCAGAGACTCTGGGATCGCCTCCAACTACACACACAGACACGTATAAATACACAAAGACACACATAAATACATACAGACACATATAAATACACACAGACACATATAAATACATACAGACACATACAAACAGCACATCAGCAACATCAGAGTCGATCAGTCTTCCTGCATCACATCCTGCAGACTCCCTGTTGTTCTTCTGGGATCAACATTGTTAATATGTTCTGTTCCTGGAGGTGGTAACTACTTCCTCCTAACTCACAAGCTTTTATTTTAAGTTTAAACAGAAGCTTCATGTCAGGACTGACATCAGGGTTTATTGTCATTTGTGGGGTCGTGTCACCGTGAATTCGTCCCCCAGAGTCAGACTGTCAACGCCGAGTTCTCCTGGGACCTGCTGAGGCGTCTGAGGGGAAACACTCAGTGGTAACGACCTGAGCTGGGGCGCCATGGCAACAGACTTCTCCAGCACGACCACATGGCTGCTCGCAGCACGTTGGAAGACATGCATGTTTCTCACCCACAACAACACAATCACAGCTCCTGGATTTGGTGCTAAATCTGATACTGAGTGTGATGCAATCAAATGAAGATGACTTTAACACCACGTCATCGTCTACATCAGCGTACGAGAGTAATATCACCGTCCTCACCAGCAGGTCACTGGATCCTGCGTGCATGTACTTGTCCATGAAATCCAGAATGGTGAGCCAGAGGGCAGCAAAGGTGGGCAGAGACAGCAGGGGGGAGAGGTGCTGCAGGAACACCTGGACAGAAGGAGGAGAAACATCAGCTACAGCTGCAGGAGGAGGAGGAGGAGGAGGAGGAGGAGGAGGAGGAGGAGGACGAGGACGAGGAGGAGGATGAGGAGGAGATCAGTTCAACCTGAACAGCAGGAGACGAGGACGGAGGGAGTTCCCAGGGTGGAGTATTATAACAGAGTCAGAGGGGCATATTACAGAACGATGACATCATATCCTCACTCACATGGAAACATGTCCAGTTAGTATAAATCATGCATGCTGTGTATTTGGGAGACGACAGAAACACTTTGGTCTGTTGTGAATCTCCATTTGATTTGAAGGAGTTACTCTCACAGCACTTCTGATCGCTCTGCAGGACCGTGTGAGATGATCATAGACTGCTATATAAATAATACAGATGGTTACGGGTCTCTGGACATGTTCACTCATCAACATCTGTCGGCTGGGACAGTAAAATGAACAGAATGACCACAGAGAACGACAGGAAAAACAGGTAAATGTTTCCTTTGTCTGTGTTCAAATGTAACAATGAAAAAGACATGAATTCATATAAATGTTGGTGTCTGAGTGTTGTTCCAACCTTTGACAGCAGAGTGCAGGCTCTCATTCTGGTCTCCTCCATCCCTCCCACATCGGCTGGGCTGATGTTGTCAAGCAGCTTTGTTAGCAGTGGGAAAAGCACCTGCAAACACACACACACACACACACACACACACACACACACACACACACACACACACACAGACACACAGACACACACACACACAGACACACACACAGACACACACACACACACACACACACACACACACACACACACAGACACAGACACACACACACACACAGACACACACACACACACACACACACACAGTATTAATGAAGATCCTGAAACTACATGAAGAGTGTAAGAAAAGGAGCTGCAGGTGATTCAGTGGTTTATAATATCCAGTATTAGTAGATTTACAGTGGAGGAAATCATGATTTGATCTCTTGACGATTTTGTAAGTTTGCCCACTGACAGAAATGAACGGTCTATAACTGTAATGGAGGTTTATTTTAATAGAGACAGAATATCAACAAAACCATCGGTAACGATTAAAGTCCTGCAGCGCTGCGAGGTCCCCCGGCTCAAGAAGACACATGGACAGACCCGTCTGAAGTTTACCAACAAACACCTGAAGGATTCAGAGAAGGTTTGGAGGAGGTGACGTGGTCAGAGGAGAACAACATCCAGCTCTTTGACATCAACTGGACTCGCCGTGTTTGGAGGAAGAGAAACGCTGACTAGAACCCGAGAACACCGTCCCACCGTCCCCACCGTCCCACCGTCCAACATGGAGGTGGAGACATTCTGCTTTGAGGGTGTTTCTCTGCTGAGGGGACAGGACGACTTCACCGCATCGAGGGGAGGACGGACGGGGCCGCGTACCGGGACATCTTGGGGGACGACCTCCTTCCCTCAGCCGGGACACTGAAGACGGGTCTTCAGCACCACAATGACCCAAAACATACGACGAGGCAACAAAGGAGAGGCTCAAGAAGAAGCACATGAAGGTCACAGAGAGGTCGAGCCGGTCTCCGGACCTTCATCCCAGAGAACATCTGAGGAGGGAGCTGAAGCTTCCTGTTGCTGAGCAACAGCCTGGAAACCTGGAGGATTTAGAGGATCTGCAAAGAGGAGTGAACAACATCCCTCCTGAGATGTTCAAACCTGGAGACCAACTACCAGAAACCTCTGACCTCTGACCTCGCCAACGCTTTCTGCACCAAGTACTGAGTCATGTTCTGCTACGGGATCAAATACTTATTTCACACAATCAGATGCAAATCAATTTATAACTTAGATTTGAGATTTTCTGGATTTGTTTTTATATTCTGTCTCTGTTAAAATAAACCTCCATTACAATTATAGACCGTTCATTTCGTTCAAACTTAAAAAATCGTCAAGAGATCAAATAATGATTTCCTTCACTAGATATATTATATCATCAGACGGAGGATTTGATGCTCAACACAGACGTTAATTCTTCTGCCCTCTAATACCTTGTTGAAGCAGGACTCCCACTCCGTGGCGTCCAGAGTCTGCAGATCGTGGACGAGCAGCGCCCTCTGGAGGTAGGTGAGGGCCTGCATGCGAACCTGTCGCCTGGCATCACAGCACAGCCAAGCAATGCCTGAAATATCACACAGGATATTAATATGGAAATTTAAACTAAAGACCTTTATCATCACAAATACAATACTGTCACAGTTCTTTAAAACTAAACTCGAGGATAGCACGTGATCGGAGGCGATTTGACCATCGGTCCATCGACGTTCATGAACACAAGATCTTTGAGGGACTTTCTTCAGATGTGGACAAACGTTCACTTTGACTAAAAGGTGAACTATACTTATATAAGTATACATATATAGTATTCTCATAACGGACAGACGGACAGACGTGTATATGTATATAACCTTATATATATATATATATATATATATATATATATATATATATATATATATATATATATATATAAAAATAATAGAAAAATACTGACGTGATGAACTATATGTACCGTACTTTCCGGACTATAAGTCGCTACTTTTTCCCCACGCTTTGAACCTCGCGGCTTAAACAATGACGCGGCTAGTTTATGGATTCAACGGGTTTGGAAAGTCTGGACCGCTGCGTGTTGAAGAGGGCAGCATGAGCTCAGCGGGGAATTTGCCTCCGGATGAAAGTGACGAGAGCGACAATGAAAACGATCCAACATCGGATGAAGCGATTCTGAGGCTGTTCAACTCCGACACCGAAGGAGATGACTTCAGTGGTTTCAGTGCACAGGAGGAGGAAGATAGTGACGATGACTTTCTTGGTAGGCTACTGTTTACCACTCATTTTTATTTTTGTTACAAGCCGTGTTTCATTAAAGCCTGTGTAAAGTTCATTTGTTTCAATGTACCGGTCGGCACCTGCGGCTTATAGACATGTGCGTCTTATTTATGTTCAAAATAATCATTTTTTTAAAATTCAGTGGGTGCGGCTTATATTCAGGTGCGCTCAATAGTCCGGAAATTATGGTAATAATAATGTTCTCCAAAAACACTTTGAGCCTTTATTCAACACCATAACTCAGGAACAGAAGGGAGGCAGGGCTATATGACTCTTTTAGTCAGATATTGAACTGGTGTCCCTCATCTCAGGTGTCCACCTGGTAACTATGGTGATTGTAGAGATGGATGTAAAGCACGTTTTAGAATTTGTAGATTATTGACGGGAACATCCATATTTTAAATATCGTCGACTGTCAACCAGCTTGTGATTGTGAAGATACAAGGATTCACTGCACATATTATACACGAGTCTGGACTGACATGTATGAATGAATTGTTCATTCTTGTCTAAATAATCAGCAGATGTCCCTGAAATGTCAGGTTTGGGTAGAAAGACTGAACCTTTGATTAAAAATCCTGTAGATCAGGTCTATCTCATGTAGATCTGGTCTATCTCCTGTAGATCAGGTCTATCTCCTGTAGATCAGGTTTATCTCCTGTAGACCTGGTCTATCTCCTGTAGACCTGGTCAATCTCCTGTAGATCAGGTCTATCTCCTGTAGACCTGGTCTATCTCCTGTGGATCAGGTCTATCTCCTGTGGATCAGGTCTATCTCCTGTGGATCAGGTCTATCTCCTGTGGACCTGGTCTATCTCCTGTGGACTTGGTCTATCTCCTGTGGACCTGGTCTATCTCCTGTGGACCTGGTCTATCTCCTGTGGATCAGGTCTATCTCCTGTGGACCTGGTCTATCTCCTGTGGATCTGGTCTATCTCCTGTGGATCAGGTCTATCTCCTGTGGATCAGGTCTATCTCCTGTAGACCTGGTCTATCTCCTGTGGACCTGGTCTATCTCCTGTAGATCTGGTCTATCTCCTGTAGACCTGGTCTATCTCCTGTAAACCTGGTCTATCTCCTGTAGATCAGGTCTATCTCATGTAGACCCGGTCTATCTCATGTAGACCCGGTCTATCTCCTGTAGATCTGGTCTATCTCCTGTAGATCAGGTCTATCGCCTGTAGATCTGGTCTATCTCCTGTAGATCTGGTCTATCTCCTGTAGATCAGGTCTATCTCCTGTAGATCTGGTCTATCTCCTGTAGATCAGGTCTATCTCCTGTAGATCAGGTCTATCTCCTGTAGCTCTACCTTGCAGCAGGGGGCACCAGCAGCTGGTCCACAGAGTCTGGGAGTCGGCCTCGATCTTCCTGCCTGAAGCCTCCAGGTGGCGCTGCTCCTCCGCCCAGGAGCTGTAGATGCTGGCGGCGCGGGTGTGCAGCGTGTGCATCAGGTCCAACAGCTGCAGCAGCACCAACACAGCAGCGTGAACAAGATGGAGGACGGTACAACAGACGGTCAGTGCTGAGCGTGGAGTGACGAGTGTTTGATACTATCTGGTAACGCTGCATTATATGATTTTATAAAGATATGAAATCATGCTGTGGAGAACTCTTCATAAACATCTACATATGTATTCTTATAACACTGCTCAGCGTTAACAACAGAAGATATTCATATCATTTTTATAACATCCATGTTGGTTGACCACCATCTTATTAACCATATAATAGATATATTATGGAGAAAGGAAGGGAAATACTGATGTGCTGTTATTTAATCCTGACACATCAGGACGTGTCAACATATTGACCTCATGGCATTTTCTTTTTTTAACTAAATCAGAACAGCAGGAAGAAAAGTCACTGATTTAACAGCAAGAGCCTCAGAAAGACTCAATAAAGTAACGACGACTTAAAGCTGCCGATTCAAACTCAAAGAATAAATGTATTAATCGGACGAGATAAATACGCAGGAGATTATTAGGAGGAATTAAAATCTGTAACTGCTGGACAATAATAATGAGACTTTTTACTGCTCCGACTTCAAAGGACAGTTCAGCGCTGACGTAAACATGCTCGAACAGAACACGGTTAGCCACGCGTAGCACGGTTAGCCACTTGCAGCAGGAGAAACAGCGAGCTGCTTCCTACCAACACATCGAAAGCTGCAAATCAACATGTTGTATTTTGTCCACTGATTTGTAAGCAAACTGAAATGCATAACGAAGTATTTGCCTCCGTCCCGTATTAGTGCTGCGCTGACCGGACGTGTGCTGACTCGGCATGTTTCCTACAATCTGCAGTCTGAATGATTAAAGTTCGGTGAGATAATGTTTCATTTAACAGTTGGAAGCACTGACAGGATAAAAACATGGTGGAATTATCCTTTAACGTTACAGTCCCATCAGAGCTGTAATCAGGAGTTTAGACTTTATCTGATAATATTACAGGTTATTTTATTCCACATGACAGCTGGAAGAAAACGTATTGAAGTCATGATATTAAGTTACATCTTCCCTAAACGTCCTGAAGTTTCCTGAAAGCATCGTGATGCAACGACCTCGTCAGTCTGGAGGACCCGATGATCTTAAAAGCATGTTGACACTAAAAAGAGGCGGAGCTCGTAGCGACCAATGGTAGAAGGATAAAGAGGGTGATGGTACTTACATCCTGACTAACCTGTAATGACACCGTGTGGTAGCTGGCTGGGACGCCTTCGTCCTCCTCGTCGTCGCTGTGAGACCGTGACGGCCGCTGGCTGGACGCCCGGCCGCCTCCTCGTCTGGCTCCCCCCCCCCCCGTCCCTCTCCCTTCCCCCCGCCTTCTTCCTCATCCGCGACTTAGAGGAGTCGTACTTGTGGCTCTTCTTCTTGTCGTGGTTTCTGTAACCTGCAAATTAAAATGAAAACATCTGATTTGACTTTTTGGGATTTCAAGTGTGATTTTGTCTTTTATTATTATGAAGACATTAAATGTGAGAAATGTTTTCTGACAACATGGAGGTCGATGGGTTAAAGTGTAAAGGTGAAAGGTCATAGATGGAAGACCCCAAACCTTACAGACCATGTACCCCGATGTACTCAACCACATTTACCACTTCACAATAACATTCAGTGATTTAACCAGGCAAAATAATGAATGAAGTAACAACATAAAGTCACTGCTTCAAAATGAAACAATGAATTCATGAATCGGACGAGGTGATCGGAGGTTATCAGCACCAATTAAAGTGTTTTATTTAATGGTTGGTGACCTGAGTTTACTGAGCCGTCAGTAACCCAGCAGAGAGCACGCTGTGGTGTATCTGAAGGGAAAGAAGTCCCATAACAAAGTAATAAACCTTCCAATAATAATAAATAATCTAAATCAGTGATCTTTAGAGAAAGCGTCTCCAGCTTCCTGTTTTAGTTCCTTCACAGATCTTCTCCAGGATTCAGATCAGGGTTCGTAACGAGCCACTCGGACCGTCCGGCTCCAGAACGCGTGATCGGCTTCAGATGCCATTGATCCGAAGCTCACTGCTCGATATGCAGGTCGGCTGCAGTATTATTATTATAATTATTATAATTATTAAACTGTCTCTCACCTCCGTTCAGGCTGGCCTCCACAAACACCCGGATGGCTCGGACACACAGCTCAAAGTTGTCGGGGGTGACGTGTGCCGTGTCGCGGACGATGAAGGACAGCGTCTCCACACACTTGATGAGCGACTTGGTGTCGTGCTGGCCGAGGTCCTGACCCAGCGTCAGGCTGTACTGGTTCACCAGAGGGTGGTTGAGCTGAGCCTTGGAGCCCACGGAGGAGCTCCGACTCAGCTCCAGGTCGTCCTTCCCAACCTGAACATACATGTACAAATACACAGATATAATAATATACAGATATAATAATGTACAGATATAATAATATACAGATATAATAATATACAGATATAATAATATACAAATATAATAATATACAGATATAATAATACA
>NW_027185415.1:418683-518683 GCF_022577435.1 Embiotoca jacksoni | reverse complement strand
ATTTTTTCCACTACTGTCGTCTTTATATCTTTACCTTATCTTATAGAGCATATTATTATCATGATCAGATCATTGTAAACATGAAGAAAAGTAAATCAATGAATTGTCCTGAACTGATGGGGCAGTGAACAGTGTTTCCTGAAGTGTCTTGAACATTTCCCGGTAGAAGCGACAGGATGCTGCGGACTGTTTTCTACCTCGCTGCTCAGAGTGGTGAACTTGCAGAGCGAGATGATCAGATTGTCGAAAACATCACTGAAGCCGTAGTGAGCTGCAATCATCGCACATTTCCTACGGAGACACAAACAAACAGGACGATAAAGAAACAGGAAACAGGACGTGCTGCGGTGCCGAGGACTTCAGGTCTGAAGGTGCGGTCCGCTACCTGAAGCCCGTGATGGCCTTCTGGATGATGTTGTCATCGAGGCTCTTGTCGAAGACGTAGGACAGGGCAGCGATGGTGGGACCCCACGTCATGGTGAACAGGTCGTGGTCGTAGCTGCCGGGCGGCAGGCGGAGGAAAACACCTTCGGGCGTGGCGCCGCGGTGCAGCAACACACTCCACACATAGTTCTCCTTCACCAGACCCGTCTGCTCGTCCGGCATCACGATCTCCTCGTTCCTACGGAGCAACGAACATCTCAGCTGGGACATCGGCTCACTCACATCAGACCAGACGCCATTAACAGTTTCAAATCTTCATTTAAAGAACCAAAGTTCTCTTCTGAGTTCACGTACAAATGGAGGAAATACAAGACATCAGAACCTCGACCCCATTTAACCTCGCAAATACAAAGGTTTGGAATTTTATCCATAAATCGGATAAATAAATTCACTCCATCTGATCATTTGATCATCTGCTGTTCAATCTGAACCCGAGTTCACAGTGACCTTGAACTCTGACGGCAGTGGGACGGACGTGAGTTCACAGTGACCTTGAACTCTGACGGCAGTGGGACGGACGTGAGTTCACAGTGACCTTGAACTCTGACGACAGTGGGACGGACGACCTTGAACTCTGACGTCAGTGGGGCAGACGTGAGTTCACAGTGACCTTGAACTCTGACGACAGTGGGACGGACGACCTTGAACTCTGACGTCAGTGGGGCAGACGTGAGTTCACAGTGAAAATCGAATCCTTGGGTCTAAGACAACATTTTTTCTGTATCTAAAAAAATTCCCTGAATACTCTCTTAATGGGACCAATGTGAGGTCACGGTGACGTTTAACTTTGACTCCTGAATCTAATTGTTCATCCCTGTGATCCCCGAAACTTAAAATAATTCCCTGGAGGGTGGTATGAGAAGAACGATGAGTCTGAGCAGGCATGTGATGCTGCTAATTGTCAGTAGAGACCAGATGATTCATGGATTCAAATTGTGACAATCCATTAATAATAATTGTTTTAATTTAGGAGTTCCACTTTCTCTAAAATGAACATTTGCGGTTTTCTGTTTTAAAAAAATTACAAAAATGATACTCTTTGGATATTAAAGTATTAACTGTACAAATGAAGCAATCTAAAAGGTTACTTTGGACTTGAGATATTGTTTTTGATCATATTTTCTAATGCTGACATTTTACAGGCAGAACAAAGATTGTTGAGTGGAGTAATGAGTATTCTTGAGAGCTTGTTATATTTCAGATCTCTGCTCTGAGTGTTGTGCATTGTGTGACGGCAGCTTACTTGATGGCGTTGTAGATGTCCTCCAACATGTCCTGGTCAAAGTCCTTGTTTCCATTGACTCCCTTCAGATTTTTCTTGAATTGCTTTTGAAGGAAACAACGAACGTGACGGTTAGCAGAGCGATAATCATTCATCAGTGCTTCCTCTCTCCACCATCAACTCATCAGTCAGCGCATCTCAACAGGAGCTTAGCTGCGACACTCGAGCCTCCGGCATCCAGCGCTTTGTTAACCGAGCATCAAACCAACAATTAAAAGAGCCTCGGGTGGAAACACTCTCGTTATGTGTCACTTAATATGTTTGGTTGCATCGTTAGGATGAGCGGGATTAGAGCCAAGAAGCTCCTGTAAATAAACGTGACCACCCAGCGATGACGGACAGCCTCAAGGCTGCGTTATACATGGGGAGCTGAGGAGGTTGGTGTTCATGGCAGGTAGGCAGAGGAACCAGCAGTGGAACCAGCAGTGGAACCAGCAGAGGAACCAGCAGAGGAACCAGCAGTGGAACCAGCAGTGGAACCAGCAGAGGAACCAGCAGAGGAACCAGTAGAGGAACCAGCAGAGGAACCAGGGAGCTCCCGGGTCTCACCAGGGTCATGTAGGGGGTCACTATCCGAACACATGCTGGACATCCCACCGTTACCTTCCTCAAACACTGCTAGAGAACGGGATCTGACTCACGGTGGCGCTGGACATAGTTTTCAGAAATAAGCCCGGTGCCGACGGGCGGCGGTGAATGCTCCACATTACAAGCTGCTCAGAGGGTGAGGTGCGAGGCGCCACTTTTATTGGCGCTCTCCAAACTATTGTGTGGAAACCTCTAAAGGCCTCTTCACCCCAACCACAGCTGACCTCCGGGACGAGAGGGACGATCTAAACATACAGCAGCAGCTGGAGGACGAGGACAGACCGCACTCAAGGAAGGACCGACCCACAGACAGAGCAAGTGGTGGCTATTGTTTGACAGAGACCCCCCCTCCCTGACACACTGCTCACAGACTCTGTTTAGTCTTCAGCCGCTGTCAATCAAAGAGAGGAAAAATAGAGACAGGCAGATGCCCCCCCCCCAGCCCCCCACCGCCTGTTCAGGATGAGTTCACCTCTCCGACGGACCACCACTGGCTACAGCTTCTGGCCGCAGGCTTTCTGAGCCACCGAGCTGCCCCGGTGGAAATGTTAGCTGAGTCGGAGGAATGTCACACTGACAGACGGTGGATCGTCCCAGTGGGAGGAAATAAACAGATATAGAGATACAGAGAAGCTTTCTACCCGATTCACAACCAGGCAGAAAACTAAAATATTAAATATAAACACAAAGTTTACAGGTTAATTGAGGTTTTTATACTGATGGAGCTTTGACTGAAACAAAAGGTGTTGCTTAACAGAACTACGTCACAATAGTGAACATGACTCTAACCGAGCCTCTTCTTTAAACTACAGGTACTCGTAGTTTAACTATTTCTACGTAGTATATAACTTAAGATGTAAACTTGGTAAGCAGTCTCTGAACATATCAATACTTTCATAGTGTAAACCATAAGTCTTTTCTTTTTTTTTTTCAACAGGCTGATTATTTGTGTGTGTGTGTGTGTGTGTGTGTGTGTGTGTGTGTGTGTGTGTGTGTGCGCGTGTCAGACGTACCTCCACTGTCATGGGGATGTTCTGCTTGCGGACGTTGTGGTTGTGCTGGTCGGTGTTCAGCATGATGACAGCGTAGGCCAGGGCGAAGCCGGCATCGTTGGTCATGAACGGAGAGCCGTTCACTTTCTGCAAACACACAAACACCGTCGCCGTTACACAACAGCAGCTGCACACACCCTGCTGACATCACACGCACCTGTAGAGGGGAAGTCATTCATAGACGCACTTCCTCCTGTCAATCATCTGCTGTTTCTGTATTGTGTATACTTCTGTTTGATCAGAGACGAGTCACACGACTAATACAGAATGAGAATAGTGTCACAAAGCATCTGAGATGAAAGGAGGAAACACTTTGAACTTATCAGAGCAGCTCAACAACAAACATCCAGATGTGTTCACACAACGTTAGCGGAGGACTTTCAGTTAAGTTTCCATGAACACGTTCACATCCTGAAATGAAGCCGTTAAGACAGACGAACTAACACCAGGTCGAAGGGTGGAGCTTCGTCTTCCCACCAGTCATAGCTTATGACTGGTGGGAGATATAGTGGAGATATAGTGGTTTCATGAATTATAGTTTTATTAGTAGTATCATATTATTATGAGTATCATCTCCTTTTCCTTTAAAAACCAGATACACTTGCACGTTGGCAGATTTCTATAATTCAAAACAATTTTTACTGAATATATAATGCGCCAAATGAGACTTTAAGTCGTCTCAGGGTCCTTCCAGCAGTGGTGGATAATGGTGGATTTGCGAAGTAGCAGGACAGCCTGGTTCTCTGCAGAGGAAATGAATCTGTTCGTGTACAGCTAAAGAGGAATAATAAACACAGTAAACTAATGAACTAACTTCATCTACAACAGGACTCTCCTCTCATTCCCGTTCCTCCTCTAACGAGCCTTCAGCTCAGCCGACCTCATCTCTGGATGAAGCTACATGGGAATGAGGACCTGTGGAGACATGTTCCTGAAGCTGAGGAGATGTTCCTTACATGCCAGTTGTCTGTGAAGGTTTCCAGGAGTCTCTGGATGACGGGAGCCTCTCCAGGTAGTCTGAAGGCCTCCAGGTAGAGACGCAGGGCCTCGTCGATACGAAGACCCTGGAAGCCGAATGTGCTGCAAGAAAGGTTCAGATTAGACCAGAGCTCAGATCCACGAACTCAAACCTCCACTGGACCACATGGTAAAATAAACCTTGATGATGCTCCTACTTCACAAAGCTGTCCAGGAGCTCCATGTTCTTCCGGTCGCTGATGTACTCGCCGATCATCTTCTTCTCCAGTCGGGGGTTTTCTCTGAGCCACTGGGCCACCTGGTTGTTGTCCATGGGGTTGGTGAGGAGGCCCTTCTCCTGCAGGAGCTGGATCCCCTTCTTGGGCTTCAGGTTGAACTGCTCTGTGCCTGTGATGAGCAGCTACACACACACAGCAGATCTAAGAACCGGCAGCAGCGATGTTCACCACATCTGGATCAATCAGCTCCACCACATCTGGATCAATCAACTCCACCACATCTGGATCAATCAACTCCACCACATCTGGATCAATCAGCGCCACTTACCTTCTTCTTAGTTCTGATATCCATCAGCTCCTGTGAGTCCGGTAGACATGAGGAGAAGCGCTGAGGCTTTTTGGGAGTTTGTTTCTCAGCTGAGAGAAGAAAGAAGTTTATATCAGCTTCAACTCAGTTTCCATCCACAGATTAAAGTGTGTTTACATGCAGGTTTTACCAGCGTCGGCGTCTCCTTGATCCTGTCGGCCCAGCTTCATCTTCTCGGCCATCAGATGTCCGCTGGTTGGTGGACAGACCGGAGGCTCAGCTGGAGGACTCAGCCCGTTGGTACCGCCCAGTCTGATGAGCTCTGAACACACAGGGAACATTTTACACCTACACACTGACCGGACCTTTGAGCTGTTCAATATCTGTATAACATAGTACTCTAATCATTTTAATGGTCACTATGACGACAAGATGGATCATCAGTTTTATAAAAAAATACATTCTATATTAAACTTTCGAACAGAGCCGTGGCCATCAAGTAAAGCTGGCTGTGTGTAGATGTGTAGTTGCGTGTAGGTGCGTGTAGTTGCGTGTATGTGCGTGTATGTGCGTGCAGGTGCGTGTATGTGCGTGCAGGTGCGTGCAGGTGCGTGTATGTGCGTGCAGGTGCGTGTATGTGCGTGCAGGTGCGTGCAGGTGCGTGCAGGTGCGTGCAGGTGCGTGTAGTTGCATGTAGGTGCGTGTAGGTGCGTGTATGTGCGTGTAGTTGCGTGTAGGTCTGTGTAGTTGCGTGTAGGTGCATGTATGTGCATGCGGTTGCGTGTATGTGCGTGTAGGTGCGTGTAGTTGCGTGTATGTGCGTGTAGGTGCGTGTAGTTGCGTGTAGGTGCGTGTAGTTGCGTGTATGTGCGTGTAGTTGCGTGTAGGTCTGTGTAGTTGCGTGTAGGTGCATGTATGTGCGTGCAGGTGCATGCAGGTGCGTGTATGTGCGTGTAGGTGCGTGTAGTTGCGTATATGTGCGTGTAGGTGCGTGTATGTGCGTGCAGGTGCGTGTATGTGCGTGTATGTGCGTGTATGTGCGTGTAGGTGCGTGTAGTTGCGTGCAGTTGCGTGTAGGTGCGTGTAGGTGCGTGCAGGTGCGTGTATGTGCGTGTAGGTGCGTGTATGTGCGTGTAGTTGCGTGTAGGTCTGTGTAGTTGCGTGTAGTTGCGTGTAGGTGCATGTATGTGCATGCGGGTGCGTGTATGTGCGTGTAGGTGCGTGTAGTTGCGTGTATGTGCGTGTAGGTGCGTGTAGTTGCGTGTAGGTGCGTGTAGTTGCGTGTATGTGCGTGTAGGTCTGTGTAGTTGCGTGTAGGTGCATGTATGTGCGTGCAGGTGCGTGTAGTTGCGTGTAGGTGCGTGTATGTGCGTGTAGGTGCGTGTAGTTGCGTGTAGGTGCGTGTAGTTGCGTGTATGTGCGTGTAGTTGCGTGTAGGTCTGTGTAGTTGCGTGTAGGTGCATGTATGTGCGTGCAGGTGCGTGTATGTGCGTGTAGGTGCGTGTATGTGCGTGTAGTTGCGTGTATGTGCGTGTAGGTGCGTGTATGTGCGTGTAGTTGCGTGTATGTGCGTGTAGTTGCGTGTAGGTCTGTGTAGTTGCGTGTAGTTGCGTGTAGGTGCATGTATGTGCGTGTAGGTGCATGTATGTGCATGCAGGTGTGTGTATGTGCGTGTAGGTGCGTGTATGTGCGTGTAGTTGCGTGTAGGTCTGTGTAGTTGCGTGTAGTTGCGTGTAGGTGCGTGTAGGTGCGTGTAGGTGCGTGTAGTTGCGTGTAGTTGCGTGTATGTGCGTGTAGTTGCGTGTAGGTCTGTGTAGTTGCGTGTAGTTGCGTGTAGGTGCATGTATGTGCATGCAGGTGCGTGTAGGTGCGTGTAGTTGCGTGTAGTTGCGTGTATGTGCGTGTAGTTGCGTGTAGTTGCGTGTATGTGCGTGTAGTTGCGTGTAGGTCTGTGTAGTTGCGTGTAGTTGCGTGTAGGTGCATGTATGTGCATGCAGGTGCGTGTAGGTGCATGTATGTGCATGCAGGTGCGTGTAGGTGCGTGTAGTTGCGTGTAGGTGCGTGTATGTGCGTGTAGTTGCGTGTAGTTGCGTGTATGTGCGTGTAGTTGCGTGTAGGTCTGTGTAGGTGCGTGCAGTTGCGTGCAGTTGCGTGTATGTGCGTGCAGGTGCGTGCAGGTGCGTGTAGGTGCGTGCATGTGCGTGTAGTTGCGTGTAGTTGCGTGTATGTGCGTGTAGGTGCGTGTATGTGCGTGTAGTTGCGTGTAGGTGCGTGTAGTTGCGTGTAGGTGCGTGTAGGTGCGTGTATGTGCGTGTAGTTGCGTGTAGGTGCGTGTAGTTGCGTGTAGGTGCGTGTAGGTGCGTGTATGTGCGTGCAAGTGCGTGTATGTGCGTGTATGTGCTTGTAGTTGCGTGTAGGTGCGTGTATGTGCGTGTAGGTGCGTGTAGTTGCGTGTAGGTGCGTGTAGTTGCGTGTAGGTGCGTGTAGGTCTGTGTAGTTGCGTGTAGGTGCATGTATGTGCATGCAGGTGCGTGTATGTGTGTGTAGGTGCGTGTAGTTGCGTGTAGGTGCATGTATGTGCATGCAGGTGTGTGTATGTGTGTGTAGGTGCGTGTAGCTGCGTGTAGGTGCGTGTAGGTGCGTGTAGTTGCGTGTAGGTGCGTGTATGTGCGTGTAGTTGCGTGTATGTGCGTGTAGTTGCGTGTAGGTCTGTGTAGTTGCGTGTAGTTGTGTGTAGGTGCGTGTAGGTGCGTGTATGTGCGTGTAGGTGCGTGTAGTTGCGTGTATGTGCGTGTAGTTGCGTGTAGGTCTGTGTAGTTGCGTGTAGGTGCATGTATGTGCATGCAGGTGCGTGTATGTGCGTGTAGGTGCGTGTAGTTGCGTGTAGTTGCGTGTATGTGCGTGTAGGTGCGTGTATGTGCGTGTATGTGCGTGTAGGTGCGTGTAGTTGCGTGTATGTGCGTGTAGGTGCATGTATGTGCGTGCAGGTGCGTGCAGGTGCGTGTATGTGCGTGTAGGTGCGTGTATGTGCGTGTAGGTCTGTGTAGTTGCGTGTAGTTGCGTGTAGGTGCATGTATGTGCATGCAGGTGCGTGTATGTGCGTGTAGGTGCGTGTAGTTGCGTGTATGTGCGTGTAGGTGCGTGTAGGTGCGTGTAGTTGCGTGTATGTGCGTGTAGTTGCGTGTAGGTCTGTGTAGTTGCGTGTAGGTGCATGTATGTGCGTGCAGGTGCGTGCAGGTGCGTGTATGCGCGTGTAGGTGCGTGTAGTTGCGTGTAGTTGCGTGTATGTGCGTGTAGGTGCGTGTATGTGCGTGTAGTTGCGTGTAGGTGCGTGTAGGTGCGTGTAGGTGCGTGTAGTTGCGTGTAGGTGCGTGTAGGTGCGTGTAGGTGCGTGTATGTGCGTGTAGTTGCATGTAGGTGCGTGTAGTTGCGTGTAGGTGCGTGTAGGTGCGTGTAGGTGCGCGTAGTTGCGTGTAGGTGCGTGTAGTTGTGTGTATGTGCGTGTAGTTGCGTGTAGGTCTGTGTAGTTGCGTGTAGGTGCGTGTAGTTGCGTGTATGTGCGTGTAGTTGCGTGTATGTGCGTGTAGTTGCGTGTAGGTCTGTGTAGTTGCGTGTAGGTGCATGTATGTGCGTGCAGGTGCGTGCAGGTGCGTGTATGTGCGTGTAGGTGCGTGTATGTGCGTGTAGTTGCGTGTAGGTGCGTGTAGGTGCGTGTAGGTGCGTGTATGTGCGTGTAGTTGCGTGTAGGTCTGTGTAGTTGCGTGTAGTTGCGTGTAGGTGCGTGTATGTGCGTGTAGGTGCATGTATGTGCATGCAGGTGCGTGTATGTGCGTGTAGGTGCGTGTATGTGCGTGTAGTTGCGTGTAGGTCTGTGTAGTTGCGTGTAGTTGCGTGTAGTTGCGTGTAGGTGCGTGTAGGTGCGTGTAGGTGTGTGTAGTTGCGTGTATGTGCGTGTAGTTGCGTGTAGGTCTGTGTAGTTGCGTGTAGTTGCGTGTAGGTGCATGTATGTGCATGCAGGTGCGTGTAGGTGCGTGTAGTTGCGTGTAGGTGCGTGTATGTGCGTGTAGTTGCGTGTAGGTGCGTGTAGTTGCGTGTATGTGCGTGTAGTTGCGTGTAGGTCTGTGTAGGTGCGTGCAGTTGCGTGTAGGTGCATGTATGTGTGTGCAGGTGCGTGCAGGTGCGTGTATGCGCGTGTAGGTGCGTGTAGTTGCGTGTATGTGCGTGTAGGTGCGTGTAGTTGCGTGTAGGTGCGTGTAGGTGCGTGTAGTTGCGTGTAGGTGCGTGTAGGTGCGTGTAGTTGCGTGTAGGTGCGTGTAGGTGCGTGTAGTTGCGTGTAGGTGCGTGTAGGTGCGTGTAGTTGCGCGTAGGTGCGCGTAGTTGCGTGTAGGTGCGTGTAGGTGCGTGTAGTTGCGTGTATTTGCGTGTAGGTGCGTGTAGTTGCGTGTAGGTGCGTGTAGTTGCGTGTAGGTGCGTGTAGTTGCGTGTAGGTGCGTGTAGGTGCGTGTAGTTGCGTGTAGGTGCGTGTAGGTGCGTGTAGGTGCGTGTAGTTGCGTGTAGGTGCGTGTAGTTGTGTGTAGGTGCGTGTATGTGCGTGTAGTTGCGTGTAGGTGCGTGTAGTTGTGTACCAGCGGTGGAGTCGGGTCCGTTCTTGCCAGAACCTTCTCCCTCCGCCAGCAGCGCCTCCTTCTGGTCCTGTTGGGCGGTGCTGGTGAGCACCTTGGCCTGGCAGTGGGCCTCGGTGCTGTCAATAACGGTGAGCAGCGCCTCCAGTGACAGCAGGTGGGTGGTGTACAGCTGCCCCGACACCGGGAAGGCGTTCTACAACAAGATGGAGACGCGTTATTTTACATATTGGACTTTATTTGATCCATAAATACTAATCAGCTCATTGTTCAGTCCAACTGATCATCATCAAGTTGTTTCTCAGGTATCGCGTTCACTATAACAGGATGCACCTGAGGTCAGGTGACCTTTGACCTCAAAAACTTGGTTCAAAAACCAGGCGACCATCTGACAGCTGCCGGAAGTGTTGAACTTTTTAAACATAAATTGAAAACCCGCCTCTTCAGCTTTGCTCTTAATGACTTTTAGACACATTTAAATTATATTATATTTACTTTTAAATGTTTCTTTTCATCTATTTGCTTTTCTTGATTTATTTCCTCCACACTTTCATACTTTTTATCATCCGTTTAGTTTTACAAACTTTTAATTCCTCTTATCGATCCTATCTCATGTTTTATCCTACCATACTAAATACTAAAAACCTTGATCTTTTTCATGCATTGTCCTTATTTTCATACTGGTTTTAGTTTCTAGTTCATATTGAACTCTATTTTAACACTCTAATCATCATTTTATCTTTTAATCTATCTTCTACATTTCATCCTGCGTGCGTCTCAAAGTGGTTTTTAAATTGTCTTATTTTCCTTTTCATTTGTTTTTAATTTGTTCTCTGTTTTATTATTGGCCTGTCAATCATCTGTAAAGCACTTTGAACGGCACCAAAATGTACTAAAAGGGCTGTATAAATACAGTTCCATTGATTAATTGATTGATTGATTGATTTGTGTCCAATTTGAAGAACTCCCCTCCAGCTTTTCTTGAGATAT
Organism: Embiotoca jacksoni; assembly: GCF_022577435.1. Taxonomy (NCBI): domain Eukaryota; kingdom Metazoa; phylum Chordata; class Actinopteri; family Embiotocidae; genus Embiotoca; species Embiotoca jacksoni. The sequence goes on along the minus strand of NW_027185415.1, from coordinate 508,202 downwards.
CGCATTGATGAGAATATGACGAGTAAATGAGATGGACATATGAGCCGGAGTTTGGTCACGGTGGTCGTGACCTTTGACCTCCAAAATCTAATCAGGATCATAGGAGTCAACAGAAAAACAACAACAAAAACACCTTCAACCTGAAGATTGCTGAAGTATTTGCTAAATGAAAGAGTGAGCTTCTTATATTCAGTCTTGCGTACAACAAAGGTATGATGATGTTTTCCAGACTAAAAGTCACCGGCGTCCTCCTGAAGCTCGCCAGCGTTCGGTCCGTCTGATTGGCTCTCACCTTGGACAGCAGCTTGGTGAGGTCTTCGAACAGGTTGGAGCAGTAGAAGTCGCAGTCGTAGTTGATGAAGAGCTCGGTGACGAAGCTGGGGATCCTCCACAGCTGGACCAGAGCCTCCAGAGCCATCTCCTTCATCTCGTAGGGCATCTTCATGTTCTCCGAGGTGATGCAGTCCATCAGCTTCTTCAGGTACATCTGCCAGGTCAGCACACAGGTGGATGATTGTTACTATCACACATGAAGGCTTCAGATAAGCAACAGCTCTGATCAATGCAGATTGATTGATAGTTACCTCAAGCTGGAACTTCAGATGTTCTCTCATGTTTTCAAAAAGCAGGAAGCAGACTCGTATGGAGGAAGCGTAAAGATTCATCCGCTCCACACTCAGCAGCTGCGACAGATCACACATCATCACGAGACATCTTTAAATATCAACATGTCTCCAAATGACTTCTTTCCTTTCATTCAGGATGCAAGTTTAACGTTTCACCGTCAGGTATTTTATATCAAACTTTGACTTGGAATAAAAGACTGAAAACAAAATGATCAACGGATAGAATATTAAAAAAATATATACTGTCAACCTTTTTCTGTTTATAGATTTACTAACAAACAAATAGATGGATCAATATAAATATGGAGTTTATTATTCCAGCATGTTATCAGTATAAAAGCTCATATTAAAGTAGATATCGTAGCTAAAACATCATTTCAGTGTTATTGTAAACAAATTGTGCAGAGTTGATGAATTTCAAAATAAAATGTATTCCATCACATCCCACCAGCAGACAGCTCAGTTACAAGCAGGAGGTCGTACCTGGAACAGGTGTCTGCACAGCTCGTCCTTCACCAGCACCAGGAGAGACGGGTAGTTGGCGATGTGTGCCGACTCCAGCGCCGCCGTCAGCAGCTGCAGGCCCATGTGCATCATGGCGTCAGTGTTGTGGCGGTCGTGGGGGTTGGTCAGGGAGATCAGGAAGCGGAAGAGCTCCCTGAGACACGGCAGGCCGTACGGGATGAGGGACGCTCCTGCAGACGGGAGGCCGGAGGAGGACAGAGGAGACAGGAGAGAGGAGAGAGGACAGCACTGATAATACTGAAATCTGAAAACATCCCCAGTTTATAAAGAAAGTCACACGGAGAGCGATTCCTGAAGTCATTAACTATCAGAAGCAGCTGTTTCCTTGCAGTCTGTGTTTCAGAACAACTATCATTTATTTGAACCTGCATGCTAACAAACCAACACAAGAAGAAGACGTGAGGTCAGACAGAAAACATCTGGAGAGAAATCTGAGGTTTGAACCCCTTCAGAGGTCCTACCGTCTCGTTGTGTGGACTGCGTGAAGCGGACCCCCCGAGGGTTGACGTAGTCCATGTCGTGGACAGAGGGACTGTCTGACTGCTGGAGGATGGAGTCTTTGTCCTCCAGAACCTCGGGGATGGACTCCACCGAGGCCGACGCAGCGGGTTCAACCTGCCTGCCCTCAGACTGAATGGACACACAACACAATATCTCCATAGTAACGTAGATACACCGTTTCTAACATGCAAACAGATCATTCATCCACTGAGAAGACTGTTAGCGGTGGAAGAGATGAGGAGGAAACATCCCCACCTGTCCATCTGGACCGGACTCGGGCCCCGGGAGGACGGCAGCAGTGCTCAGGGTGGTTCCAGATGAGCTGCACTGTTCCAGGTCGGACAGGTCTTCCCTGGAAGTGGCTTTGGAGCAGGTGTCCAGGCCGCTGTCTGTGTTGGTTGGGCTGGAAATGGACGAGCCAGCGCTGTCTGAGGTCGGAAGGCTGGAGCCTTGTTCAATGAACGGGACACCACCTGAAGGAGGCAGATGTACGAGTCATTAAAGTCACACCACTGGTTGGTCAAATGTAAAACTACGATAAATCCAATCAGCAGCCAGCAGTGATGTCATCAACCATCAGTGATGTCATGGTTGGTTTGTGAACGTTATGAAGCCTCCAGTCGTGCAGACGGAGGAAGGTCCATGGCTGATTGTGAACATGTGGTCTTACCCGAGAGGTTGTTGTTGCTGAGGGTGCTGGGCTGGTTGGGGTCCATCTGACCGGAGGGACTGCGCACCATGTGGCGAGGCGGCCTCGGTGAGCGCCTCTGCTTCTTCCATTTGGACGACTCGCTCATTCCACCGGCTCGCATCTTCAGCTGGAGGGAACAGAGCGGAGGTCAGAGTTCAGGCCTCTCCTCGCCGCGCCGCTGCATCACTGCTGAGGCCGCGATCACAGAGGATGCTCTATCTCGCTTTTAATCTTTCTCTCCATAGCTCACATCGCTGTGAACATCGTTAGTAACAGACTGCAAACTTAATGCTGTCGTACAACAACTCTGAAGCTATTTTGGAAGCTGTTCCAGTTTTATTCTGGAGTACTACTGCACATGTTGTAAAACGTAGTTTAAAGCCGTCAGTGTCTCCAGAGGGAACTGTGTAAAAATCCTCAGGTGATGTTGGTGTAAACAGATGGTATATATCTAGTTCAGATGCTTCACCATGAAGCTGACTGTGCTTTAAAAACAAAGCAATGTTTAATGTGAAGTAAACTTTGAAATGAAGGACTATTTTATTTATTAAAGCTGAATACAGAAGAGTCCAACACGCTTCACATTGAACAAACTGTTTTGGCAGCATCTTGTGTAACATAACTAAAAGACACATTTCAACATAATAAAAAAAGAATCCTGTTTGGTTACCAGGGAAACCCCGGTTCTCTGTAAAAAGTGGGAGGAATTTCATTTTGGTAAGATATTAAAAGAAGAAAACGTCCTATTTAATCGCAGCCGAAAAAACCCACAACTTTAGCTGTGAATTAACCAGCAGGAGCAAACAAACAAACATCAGGTTGTGTACATGCATGCAGATGTTGCACACTGAGACGATGTGGGCTGCTGTTCCTTCAAAAGGTGTCTGCGGTCATTTATTCTCCTTTAAATCTGTTTTATTTGAAAACACAAAAGCTGCTCAAACATGCAATAATATGCCACAAGTGAGAGAGCGTGTGGATGTATGACACGTACAGGAGGCATGAACCAAAATAATTCAATAAGCAACTAAGACAGGAATAATACAAATGTGATGTGAGCATTTACAAGCACAGATATGTCATAGAGAGCGATGTGGTTTAAAATAAAGCACCTACGTCAGTTTCTTTGTTCTTAAGTAACACATCTATTCATGTTTTCTTTAAATACAGCACATCATGTTTCTCCTCTCCACGTTTACAGACTAAAGAAGCGGGAGGTTAGTGAGGTCTCAGAGGACGGGGAGTTAAGGGAAGAGATGCTCCAACCTAAATACTGGACGTCATCTTCCTTACCTGCACACGCTTGTTTTTCCACAAGATATTGTAAGCCTCAGAAGAGAAGGGGAGCAGGCAGGTGCCCGTGATTAGTGATGGGTATCAGATCAGCAGTGGGACCAACACATAGCACACTGGAGCACATACAGCTGTTCATGACAGGACGGGGAGGGGGGGGGGGGGGGTACAGGCTCCACCCACTACAGAAGGAGGAACCAGCAGCTCAGCAGGAGGGCGAGTGGACGACCAGATGGCTCATGCAGGAAAAACAACGACGCTGAAGGAACTGCAGCAGCTTCATATCGAGGTCTCACATAATGATGCATTTACAGCCACATGACAGCATTCCAACATGGTGTCTCCTCCCTGCACGGTGGACAGGGCTGCAACAGGCCCAGTGAAAAGCTTAAAGGAAGTGCTGTTTAGGAGGGCAGATGTTAACTCCACCAACCAGCCGGCCCTTCATTAAGTCTCCTCTGGCGATGCCATCAATAACAGACTCAGGAGGCATCAACTGATGGATGAAACCGAGTAGGTTGCACATAGAAACACGTTGACATGGAGGACAGCCGTTAGACGTCCGGCCCGTCGCGGTGCCACACTCCAAAATAAGGACCAGCGAAGTAAACCTGAGATTGAAGCTTCATTAGAAGTTCTTTTCACCAAATACATTTAGGTTTGACAAAAGAGAAGAATCGAAGATGAAGGACTTGCTGGTTGGTGAACTTTTCTCACCTCGTGCCTCTGAACGTTCCACCAACTCAGCGAGGCCTCGGTTTCTGCATCTTTTTGCTTCTATTTCCGTTAAAGGTTTCCTGTGTTTTCCAGCGGTTATGAGTTAACACAACTGAAATGTGTTGTGGTGGAATTACAGAACAACTGATTCACCTCTGCTTCAAAGTTAACGGCAGACTTCAGCGTGAGGAAAGCGGCGCCCTGGTGCTCCACCATGAGGCCGGGCTGACCTGCTGCTGTCATGTGTGAACTCTGACTACGCTGCTCTGCACACATTAGATCCAGTATACGAGTGTCCTGCATGCTGGAGGAAACAGGCAGACAGGCAAAGATGGACAACTTCAACAGAAGACTAAAAGTTCCACGAGGTTCAGCTGAACTGGAGGTGAAGGACCGAGGTGGGAGGAGCAGGAACACCGTGAGACGGGAGGTTCAGGTTCATCACAACTACCAGTCCTTGAACACACCGTTTCATCAGTGTTGTGTTTTGTGTTCAGTGATGCTATGACATCATAACTGCTCTACAGCCACAGACAGAAACCCAAAACCTGCACGATGACGATGGCAAAACCCAAAACGGGAGAAAAAAAGCACAAAAGCAGCAAAAGAGATCAAACATACATGAAACATGTTTGTCATGTTACCTTCTTCATGTTGGCACCCACGTTACTCTTGGATTCTTCCTTAAACTGGGGTATTCTGCAAAAACAAAAACAAAGATTTATTTCAGACAGTCTTTGGGAGAAGTTGATTAGAAAAGGTTGAGAGGATTCGTCTCTGAGAGGAAAAGCGCTTTTAGCCCGATGTTCATTCCCAATAAAGAGGAATAAAATCAGTCCGTTTCAGTGTTTGTCCTGACATGACCTCTCTGGGTGTTGAAGGAGCAGCAGGACATTTCATAAATTAATCCATGTTATACATCAGAGTTTATAACATAACATGCGATCCAAACTACCACTATCAAAGTAGTGGGTTCTTTTTTAAAGCTTTTAATATTACACAATGATAATTTACATATTGTAGAGGAAGAGCTGCTTTAGAGACGCAACCTAGCTTTACCCAAAGATAGATCTGTTAGTCACATGATGAATACGCCTCCACCTATTAAAACAGATATGTGTATGTGGATAAGCAGCGTCCAGCTGGGAGGTTTAAAGCGGAGCATGGAGGGGTCACCAGGAAAAACAAATGTATTATCCAGTGTTTATGCAGCTTTGCCCATACAAGGAACTTAAGGCTGCAAATATGAGTCATCTGCTGATTATTTGATCTATTGATCAGTTCATTATTTGCTCTATGAAAAATCTAAAATCTGTGAAAAAGCTTTTAAAGTTTGAGGTGAATAATCCTGTAACAGTTAGTTGATTAATCAATTAATTGAAGACAGAAAATTAACCGCCAATTATTTGAAACATCCGTTAATCTTTGAGCCTTTTTTTTTTTAATGAAAATGGTTCCAAATGATTCAAATGAACCTTTTTTTAATGATCCAGAGGAACGTAGAGTCTGAAACCAATGAACAAGTTAATATGATGGTGGGAACGTCAACCTGACTACAAATAAACCTTCTCAGTGTTTGATGAGCAACACAGGCGGCTTTTCTTTTCTCAACGTCTCATAGTGTCCCGACCTGTAGACTCTAAAGCTCAAAAACACACACACACACACACACACACACACACACACACACACACACACACACACACACACACACACACACACACCCCATCTTGACATTAATAGAGTGTTGTCTTGTGAGCACGATTATTGGATGATCTGTGGGTCCAACAGATTAACATGATAATCTAAGAATCCTCCTGAAGAGATGAACAGAGCTGCTGCTCATTACTCTGTGAGGGGGAGGAGGTGGGAGGAGGAGGAGGTGGGAGGGTGGGCAGACACACTCGAATGTCTATTATTCAGGGTGTGGGGACAAGTGGCGGGTGGGGGGTTGAACATCAGCAAAAGGAGATGCAGAAAGTGTGTGTGTGTGTGTGTGTGTGTGTGTGTGTGTGTGTGTGAGAGAGAGAGAGAGAGAGAGAGAGAGAGAGAGAGAGAGAGAGAGAGAGAGAGAGAGAGAGAGAGAGAGAGATCAGCATGGAAATATGAAGTTTATGACTTCTAACGCTCCCACAGTCCAAAGTAAAGACAGAGGGAACGTAATCCAGCTGTTTGTGACCAATCCTGCGTCTAGTAGTCCTGGTGGACACACACACACACACACACACACACACACACACACACACACACACACACACACACACACACACACACACACACACACCCCTTGAGAGAACAGGTTAATGACACCAGAGCTTGGTTCCAGCTGTGCTCCCTCACACTGTTTCCGGCCAAGCTAAAGATGGATGTGTGTGTGTGTGTGTGTGTGTGTGTGTGTGTGTGTGTGTGTGTGTGTGTGTGTGTGTGTGTGTGTGTGTGTGATGCTCCTTGGTATTTATGGGGGTTGGAGCTTTGTGTTTAAGCAGAGACGAGCTTCATCTATATGCAGATCATACGGTGTACATCTCAATTGGCTCATTCCCTCGTCTGAGACTGAATGTGACTGGAAGTCTGATGCACCAGCACTCTGGGGTGTGTGTGTGTGTGTGTGTGTGTGTGTGTGTGTGTGTGTGTGTGTGTGTGTGTGTGTGTGAGTGTGTGTGTGTGTGTGTGTGTGTGTGTGTGTGTGTGTGTGAGTGTGTGTGAGTGTGTGTGTGTGTGTGTGAGTGTGTGTGTGTGTGTGTGTGTGTGAGTGTGTGTGTGTGTGTGTGTAGGGGGAGTGGGGAGAGGGGGGGAGAGGGGGGGGGGTTACAAATGCCAGAGGAAGAATCATGTTGTTCATGAGTTCATCAGCGGCCCACTGACCCCGCTCACGGTGCAGAATGAAATTCATGATGTTAGAGGAGGTTATGAGGCCGCGGAGACAGAAGTACTCCGAACACCTCCGATCGGTAACCCGGGGTGACGGAGGAGAGAGGCAGCAGCCACCCTGCTTCCCTGATCACACAGCGTAATACTGGAGGTTTGAAACTACGTTTTGAAGTTCCACTTTCCAAACCTTCTTCTTTTGGAGTGTAACAGAAAAACCCTTCAGAGCAGCAGTAGATTAGATTAGAAATATCACAATAGTCCTCAAGGAAACACTCAACTTTAACATATCAGAATAATGTTGAATAAGACGATGTTGATCCTCGTCACCTGTCTGCCATCGGTTTACCTGGAGAAGAGCAGCTGCACCATGTCAACCAGTGTGTGTTCAGCCGACCTCCTGAGGAGCTCTGCAAACACAACACAAACACACATTTAACAGCGTGAAGCAGAGAAGAAGGGCGTCTCAATAACCTGCAGCTGAGACAGCAGAGAAGCAGCAACTCATGCTGGATATTTCAGACCGCTCAGATTCAAACACTCAGTTTCATTTAAAGACATTTAAATGCAAAGAAGATTCGGAACCTCAAACCTGCTGATGACTAATGAACAAATCATTAAAAAGATTAAGAAGATGAATGGAAATTGCTTTATTGAATATTTTTATATTAATTTCATGGGGAGAGGAAGAATAAAGATCAATAGCTGATAATTGGATGATTGTAATCTTTTAATTAGCAATAATAATAATAAACTTTATGAACCGAAGCATCATGGTTCTGAACCTACGTGGCTTAAACTTAATTCATCTACTCATTAGAGTCCGAACCTTTAGAGGGGGAGAGATTAACCCACCTTATTTTCTGTTGCTACAATTACTTGTTGTACCCTGAATGCCTCGCGTGTAATCTAGATGCTACAATGTCCCGATGTTCCCTGAAGGCCTCGCTGGCTGCGTCCAGTCCTCCACCCAAAAAAATGTCATTAAATTCTGGTCCTCAGCCCTAAATTCTCTTAATGCAGGAAAGCTTGTGACCCCTAATGAAGGGTTTTAATAGATAAACAAGTTATTTTAATCATTTAGAGGTGGGATAAAGATTCAATATTTTACAACCAAATAAAAGTTTATTGAATAGTCTTAAATTTGCAAACATAACACAACATAAGGTGTTGTATGAGATTGTGTTCCCCTGCCGTCAGTCACCTCATCAACCATCCGTTTCCCACCCGGAGATGCAGACGTATTGTCCATGGATGGATGACTTGAGAGGTTTTCTTTAGAAACGACGAGCTTCCCAGTGGAACAGGTTTTTAGTGACTCACCACTGAGGCGCATCTCGAAGCAGATCCTGAAGCAGGACTGCATGATCTCACAGACGGACTCGTTGGTCAGATGGGCTCCGACCGGCGTCAGCAGCAGAGTCCTCAGCACCTGAAGCAGCACCAACACTCACGTTTACAACAAGGCTACAGAGGGAAGGCGGTGAATTGAATATCGCCGATAATAAACGAGACTTTGCTAGCGATCAAGAGAAAGACATTATAATTAATAATACGTTTTTAGATTTTTTTTTTTGGAGGATTTTTCCAACCTTCTATTTTATGGTATGCTTCTGTTTAACAGTCTCAACAAAACTCAAAACTAAAGCTCCATAAAAATGTCCTGTAATGGACGTTCGCTGTGCTGAACTGGATTTACTTGTACAGGGACTCAGATGACCTGAACCTTGTTTGTCGGGTCCATTAGGTCCATCATAAAACATGTGGTACCTGCAGAATCTTCATCAGAACCACTTCATCGCTGGCCGGGTCGGTTCCCACGAATCTAGCATGTGTAACTGCGTCCGCCATGTTCTCAATGGCCTCCGCTGCTGCTTCATGGTTAGCATCTGCAAACAGTCACATCGGTATCTCGTTAGTAAGGCGTGTTACGAGAGGAGGACCGGGAGACACTGAGGAGAAACTCAGTGTTCAGGTTACACTGTGGTTACTGAGCAGCATTCAATAATGCCTCCTAGCTTATGTGGGAATTGTGGAATTGTTGAATTGTTGGTTTCTCTGTATAATATTGTAAAGTCTTGCTGTAAGGACGTTAATGTGTTCAGTGCCATGAAATAACCTGTGTTGTGATTTGGCACTATATAAATAAAGTTGAATTGAATTGAATTGAATTGAATTGAATTGAATTGAATTGAATAAAAAGGTGATTCAAATGTTCTGTCAGCATCATTTTACGTACACAACGGAGGAAAAGAAAAGTCGTTAAAAACGTATTTATTTAAGCAAGATGGAGCTGTACACAGATACCAGTGTAAAAGTATTTAAAAGCACATACTCCAAAATTAAGACCTGCGGTTCAAACCAACAGGAGACTTTATACATGTGAAGTGATGCAGGTTCATTCTGGAGAAAAGGCCAGTTAAGAGTGTAAACAGTCATTACATTATTTTCTGGTTTTACTGTGTATCGGTGGGTGTTGATACATATTTTTTTGATAATTCAACGGTAATAATAAAAGTTTTATTTTGTTCCTAAACTTTATTTTCCTAAATCTTGAGACAGCTCAAATGAGAGGAAGCCAAACATTGACCCTGCTCCTTCCTGGTGCAGGCCTGGTGCCCAAACACTGCTTGTGGTGGTCACCTTTGTTAAGATGTTTATATACATACACAGTATATACAGTACTACATCCTACAGTCAATCTTCAACGGTAAATTACTCAGTAAAAAAGTCACTTTAAGAAGAATCAGGGACGTGAAGGATTTGATTGATCGCTGTGTTGAGCTAATCCTTGAATACCAACAGACGGGGGAGGGGATCCTCAATGTTCACTGAAGTCGTCATTTTGTGTTATTTCATTCACAAATCAAGCAACCAGCTCTGATTTTACAGCCAACGCACGTGTCATTGGTTAACATTGTTCCACATTTCATTCAATTTTAACGGTTCATTGAAACTTGATTGGTCAACAATGTGATGAAGTAACATGTATATATGGACAACATTATTCATCCCTAGCATTCAGTTGGACTGTTACATCCCGGCTCGATTATCATCAGGGGAAAAGCGTTTAATATCTGCAGCTGCCATGTCCACGGTTTCCTTCAGAGAAGTGTGAGCACAGCTGGGCGGTGGGACTGATACCGGCTACTTCAAACTAAACCAGGACACCGTGTACTGGTTGGCTACTCATTTCAAAACTCAAACGTCAGTAAAAAGCGGTGGAGCGGTGTGTAACTAGTCCTTCCTGTGATGCATTTGGTGGAAATCCACTCCAAGAGATTATATTTAATGTAAATGCACACGAGAAACATAAAAAAACTAACCAGCAACAATTGTTCGTAAACTCGGCAAACAAGGGCCGAGTTTCAAACAGCGTAAAGTATGCAAACAGTACCCAAATGATATAACCAAATGGAGTATGTAACGCCAGCTGCCATCTTGGCTACGCAAGGAGGGAACACCGACTCAGAGGTATTTTCAGATTGCGTTGTTTGAGGACACTGCAGCTGTTAGTCACTAATACCACTATAGTGCTGTTGATTAGAAGCCATGAGTATGTTTATAACATGTACGAGTATTAAATGTGTGTACTAACATATACTAGTACTAAATAGTACTAAATGTGAGTGTATTATGTATTAACATGTACGAGTACTAAATGAGTGTACTAACATATACGAGTACTAAATGTGAGTGTACTAACATCTACGAGTATTAAATGTGTCTACTAACATATACTAGTACTAAATGTGAGTGTACTAACATCTACGAGTATTAAATGTGTCTACTAACATATACTAGTACTAAATGTGAGTGTACTAACATCTACGAGTACTAAATGTGAGTTTACTAATATATACGAGTACTAAATGTGAGTGTACTAACATGTACGAGTACTAAATGTGAGTGTACTAACATCTACGAGTACTAAATGTGAGTATACTAACATCTACGAGTACTAAATGTGAGTGTACTAACATGTACGAGTACTAAATGTGAGTGTACTAACATATACTAGTACTAAATGTGTGTACTAACATACAAGTACTAAATGTGAGTGTACTAACATGTACGAGCACTAAATGTGAGTGTACTAATGGAAGTAAGTCATTTGGAACAAACTCTAAAACACATCTGTAACAGCTCATGAACACAAATAGTCCCATCCAGTACAGCCCATCCACACTGTCCCACGCTGCCCAACCCTGTCCCACACTGTCCCACTCTGTCCCACCCTGGGGCCTAAGGACCAGATGTGGTCCTTAGTTGGAGGCAGACCGGGACAAACCGGCAGTCGGAGCAACAGGAGCCAGTGTTTTTGAAACCTGAGCGGTCGGCCAGCGACCTGCCTGGAGCCTGTTTTCCTTTCCCATCGGCCTCAGGGGCAGCAATTCATTAACTAATAAGCAGAGGGGGAATTGGGGGGGGGGGGGGGTGGAAGGAGACACAGATAGAGAATAATGGGAGAGAGGAGGGTTCTCAGAGTAGAACAATAATGTAATTTTTGGAGGACATGGGAGACATGGGGGGGGGGCATGGGCAGCTATGTGTGGAAGCGCTGTTTGAATGACCAGATGAGATCCATGTATTTACTAAAATAATAATAACAATATTCTAATTATTATAGGTGTTTCTACTGAGTCGGAGGAGGTCGTCCAGCGATCGGCTGCTGCTGTGACGAGCTGCAGACAGTATATCAGTCAGAAGTGGGTTAACGGCTGAGAAGTGGTTTATGTGTGGTGGAGGCCGTTAAGACGGAGCAATGCCAACATCCCTCCAGAGGAGAGGGCGACAACAAGCATGGAGGCGGAGCTGAAACATCCAACGTCCAGACGAGAAACTGGAGCCACGGGGGGATCGAGCAGAATGTCAGGAGTGATATAAAACACTAATCCTGCTCCTGGCACAGTCTATACAAGGGGTGTCCACAGGGGGGGGGGCATTGTTAAAATAACACAGAGGGAAGGGGAGGCTCTGTGTGTGTGTGTGTGTGTGTGTGTGTGTGTGTGTGTGTGTGTGTGTGTGTGTGTGTGTGTGTGTGTGTGTGTGCCTGAGGGTATGTGGGTAAAGTCAACAGGGGATCCAAGCAGCTGCTGCATAAAGCAGTTTAAGAATATCAAACTCTGGTCACAGAAATGAGAGACGTGAGTGTGAGTGAGCAGAAAGGAGAGTTGCTGCTTTTTACGTGAGCGATAAACAAAAAGCTGAAGCGTTTTAGAAAGCTAACAAAGGCGCTGCTGCTTTTTATCTGACCGGAGAAGACATGAGTTTGTTCACCTGTTCACCTGAACGGCCCACGCTCACCTTTCAGGACGGCTGCTCACCAACAGCCTCATCAATGATCATAATAACAAGAAATGCATGAAAACATAAAATCTACGTCTTCACTGTCAGTGTTGGTGTCTTAGCTTGATGTACTTATTCTAAATACCACGCTGTATGTTTTACCCCCCAAAAACAAATCATAAAAAATAATAACTGCAAACAAATAGGAAAAAGAAGGATTGGTAAAACATTAAATAACGAATAAGCAAAGTGTGCTTTGCTGGTTTGCGTTATCAATAATGATGTTTTTATTTCTTTTTATCCTTTTTTATAAAAAAAATTTCTTGTATAACCTTTTTTCTATTGTATTTTTTCTACAGATTTCTTTTGTATTTTTGAGATTATTCTTTTTTCAATTTCTTAAAAAAAAAAGTGTTTATGTTACTTCTTTCACAAAGACTCAGTAATGAATCCTTTAAAAAGAGGCTTCACATCAAAACTTATGAAAATAATATTCACCAAATTGCGAAAGACATTTTATATTAAAATAAAATTAGCACAGTCTGAGTGGGGAGTGTTTCTCTTTTCCTCGTTGGTGTAATATTGCTGACCGTGCGAATGGAGGACTATTTAAATGAAAGCAGCTGGTGCGTTCAGGTACCAGCGTTGATTGGAGCCTCAGACTGCAGCTGGACTGCAGCTCATCTGGGCTGCCAGCGGCTGCAGCTTAAGCCTCAGCTGAGCCGCGCTCTAAGCCCTCGGTGGTCCGGTGGCCGAGGTGGGGAGGAGAACCAGAGGGAGAACAAAGGAGGAACCGAGGAGGACCGGCGAGCAACGAGAGGAGAGATGATATCCGTCAGCGGCCGGTTTCCTGCCGGCACACTTCAGCCTGAGAGCAGCCACCTCTCTAAATGACCTGGGGGGGTGAGGGACACCACTTCCTTCGCCCTTCCCTGGAGCCTCAGACAAACAAAGAGGAGGAAGGAGGAGAAGCTGGTGCCGGGGACTGAAGGGAGGATCGGATTCAACCCACCACCCACAATAAAGAGGAACAACGGAGGTATGTGGGGCTTCTGAACATCACCTGAACATCAGCCTGTTCACCTAAAACCTCACCAGACAAACTGGAAACAGGAACCGTTGAAGCATCGGACTAATACAGCAGCAGCATCATGTCCAGTCACAAGCAGCAGATAAAGTATGACATGAACACCTCACTCTGTTCAACTGTTGAGTAAATCCATACGAGATGACCACAGAACGTGCTGGTCAAAGATGTTGGTTCGTTTCCGGCCAGTAGGTGGCAGCACCTGACTGGACCAGCGCTGTTTCTACCCTCATATCTGTTCAGCATTCCCAACAGCAAGCTCACTTCATAAATACTAACTTCTGCTTTCATTCTAACAAAAGACATGTCCCTACGGTGAGGACCGTGCTTCTCCCTGGACGGGTGTTTCATATCTAAAATGGACTCCATGGGAGGAGTTATGACAGGACAGATATCAGAGAGACATGGACAGATGTGTTGGTCCCCTAACAGCTCATTGAAACAATGATCAACTCCTCCTGAAAAGTCCTGAAACTAAAAGACATTTTCTCATTTGGTGTGTTATAGAATCAAGCAAAGAAAGTGTCAAAAGAGATAAATTACTACTTCTTCTACAAAGATATTCTAATACCCCCCCCAAAAAAAGATAAATTATAGTGATATTTCAAACTGGTTTTCTGACACGTCATTCAGCCTTTTTAAATGGAGGAGGAGGAGGAGGGGGAGGGGGAGGGGGGGTTCTGACTTGGGTCGGGTTTGCTGCGTCTGTCTGTGCCATGGATCTGTGCAGGGTACAATGAGACCTGAAGACGCTGTGTCTCAGTCACAGGTCAGAGGTCAGAGGTCATCCATGATAATGACCCCGACACAGTTCAAATCATCCCGGAATCACATTTAATTATTCTGAAGGATCCTCTTGGATCCGACCTGAATCCTATCAAACATGTAATGAAAGACCGCAGTACCTGCTGACAGGTGAACACACCTGATTTACTGAAAGCCTCCAGGTTACAGTCTAGAAATAAAGTTGGATTTGTATTAAATACACAATAAACGACAATGAATGTCGATCACTTTTAAGTTATTTTAAAAGAATGATAGGTTGTTGTTTTTGTTCAGGTCCAAGAGAGGAGGCTGGAATCAGAGCTGGATCTTCTGGTTCTGGTTCTAGCTTCCTCGTTTACCTGCTGGTTAGTATGTCTTTGCTGCCGCACCTCTGGATTATCCACCAGGAAATATATCCACGGCCTCTATTCTGTCCTCCGTACCAACTTCACTTTATTCTAAATAAAAAAAACACGTCTTTCATCGTGACCTGCAGCTGTCAAACAACAATGATGGATTTAAAATGTTTTTGACATTCTGCAGAAACAAAGTGAAATTACAGTGGTCACTTCAAACAGAGACATAAAGGGCACTAATGACAGAAATAACTATTAATAACTCCTGTTATTATTTCTAGTTCTAGAACTTCCTGAAAATCTAAATCTGAAACTCGCTGGACTCTGATGAAAAGTAAAGTCCGTCTTCAGTCTCCATCCACATCAATACTTCGAACTAAATATCAGGATCCTCTTCCTCTTGTTGTCTAATTTATTCAGATTATTTCCAACACAACATTCAGCATGTTACACATTTACACACTTGACTTTTAATACGTCGTGTATAAATCAAGCGGGATGTTTTTTAGACTCAGATCTGTGGATGTATTTTCAACAAAATAAGTCCAAGCCGCCGGGACATATGCTACATATGCTCGTACAGATGTTTTTAACACCTGGTTAAGATCCGAGACAAACTCCGCGTGATCGTCCCAAATAATTATATCCCTGATTAATTATAATGTACAACACTTCTGCCGTGTTACCATCAGTGTTGGGGAATAACTACTTAAATATAACAGTTAAATTAATGTCATTGTAATCAGAAATAGTGACTGTGGAAAAAATAAGTAATTAAATCACAATTCCCATTTAAAATGTGACAGATTAGGAAGGTGTCTCATCCAAATATGTTCCCGTCAGTATAAAGAATAATATTCAGGCTGCTGTTCTTCTTGGTGAACAGAGAGGACGTCTCACCTCATCACAGTTCAATCTGTGTTCACGGCTCCCGTGTCAGATAAGACCAGCACATCAAAAAAGAGGCGTTCAGGAACCTGTCCTGATGTCTACTGATGAAGACCTGTTGTTTATGGTCTTCTTCCATTTTACCATACGTCCAATCACAGTGTTCATACACATGAAGAGGATGCGTTCAGGGCCGACCTCAACATGTCTTACCTATAAGGCCGTAGGACAGGAACTTGTTGACGGAGGTAAGAGCGAGGCCTGTGATTGGTCCGGTGGTGTCCTCAGAGCGAACCACTTCCAGGAAGGGCCTCAGGAAAACGTTGGGTTCAACATCTGACAGCTCTGAGGAAGCACAAGCGCACACACACACACACACACACACACACACACACACACACACACACACACACACACACACACACACACACACACACACACACACACACACACACACACACACCGTCAGTCACTGAAACACAGCAGGAGGTCTCTGGCTATCTCCGGCTCAGTGTGAAGGAGTTCAGGGCGTCGATTATTAGAGGAGGAAAATAATATTCATGATGATGTTTTACTGCATGTTCAGCTGAAGCTAAGACTCGTCGTGTCGCGTCGTGAAGGAGGACCTTCAGAGTTGATGGTGAGTGTTTTTGGACACCTTTGATTGACAGGCCTTAAAGGAGAGAGTGACAGATCTCCGATCTACATCCTCCACACCGCTCCTTTAACTCTGAAGGTGTCTGGACTTGGTGTTTACTGACAGGTGTAACAGGTCCGTATTTATAATTCACATACTGTACATTTTGAAGAACAGGCTGTGAGTGACACTAACATCTAACACACTGTTACTGGGTTTGATTGACAGTTGGACGATGCACAAAGAAACACTTAAAAGAGACGCAATGTTGTAATTGTGTCTTCTTTTTTTAATCTGCCACTAAAAGTGCTCATTTCTTTCCAATATCTCCGGTGCTTCTCTGTTTGCGTCTGAATGTCACAGTGTGTAAAGTTCATGTTACACACTGCTGCTCACACACACACACACTGCTCTCTGAGTGACGGGGCTCGGACTGAAGAAGGAGGATGTCGAGATGAGTTCACGTTTCAAACACCTTCAAAGATCACATCCTGCATGTCGTTGGCTTCATAAATCATCAGAAATAGTTTGTGACAAAACGCCTTGCAAACTAATAACAATACATGAACGGGTTGTGAAGGGCTAAAAGAACAAACTACCAAAGTGGTCCATGTGAACGTTCCATCATGCTGACGGCATGTTGAACAGCCTCAGAGCTGCTAGCATGAAGCCAGAGGAACTGGGTTTCAGGTCCTCTGGTGTCAACACATTCATGAACTGGGAAGAAAGACGACGGACAAAACTCTGAAAAGGTTCAAAACAAATGATGAAAAGTTTCTTGTTTTATCACTTTAAAAAATGAGGCTTTGAAGTATCATCTATCAGCATTAATAAGATCCTCCATGTGAATCCTAATGCTGCAGCAGATCTTCCTTCGTCTCCGGGACGCCACCTCTGTCCGATCCACCCGGACCTCCCGTCTCTGAAGAGAGGGAGGTCAGGAGGGGGAGGCAAAAATAAAAAACAGGTAAAACAACAAGTGGGAGAAGGAGCGGAGTCACGCAGGCTGCTGTGAAGTGCAGCAATACCGAGAGGATTACGGCTTTCTGAAGAGCAGCTCGGCTCCAGACAAGAAAACACAACGTGGACATCAAACGCGCCGCCGACCGTCCCACCAATCTGCAAAAGTGCACACGTGACCAGTGTGCATTAGCGTGTGATATCCAATACCCCCGCGGCTTGTTTATAAATCAAATATGAAATAATTTGGAAATTTCCAGAGTCCCTTTCATCGGCCGCCGGGTCACTGAGGCATCGCCTCCAACAGCAGACCTCCGCTTCCAGCCTCCTTTCTACAGCTCATGTTTTATTTATTGTCCAATCTGAAGTCTTGGTTTTAAACCGTGTCGGGTGACAGAGTGAACATTTAGAAATGACTGCGCAGAAATAAAACACTACTTTTCCCCGTGAAAGATATAAAAACACAAACATGGGAAATAAGCAGAGTAAATATTGGGGTTGAGTTGAGGTATGTGCGCCGGTCTGATCTTTGTTCTGCTGCTGGAAAACTTTAAAGAGGGTTTTAGTGTCCCATTACTTTACAGTGTGAAAAAAACATGTCGTGAGGATGGAAGGAGGCAGCTCAAATGAATCTGTCGATAGATCCTGATGAAGACCTCATCAGGGGCGATCACCCTGTAAGTACTACGGCTGCGTTCCCAAAGACCACAGATTGGAAAACTCAATTGTGTCGTATTGATCCGGCCGGCCGGCCATCGGTGAACACGGCTGACGGGAGGAGGCAGCCGCCGGCCACCGCCAATCTTCTTAAATAAAGTCTAAATACAGGCTCTGCACTGCAGCTCAATCTCAAAGGCTTCTGGACTGGAGGCAGATAAATAAAGACGGCCGCGGCCACGCTGAGCCAATCATTTTATAACTAGGTTGACCTCTGGCTGACATTGACCAGAGTACAAAATAAAAACGCAGGATTAAAGCGGCTCACCCAGCCATGCATGTGGCCATCTAAGGGCTGGGCTTCCTGAGTACAAGTCCTGATCTAAGAGTGCAGACAAGTCCAACTCCAGTTAAGCTTAATTGGTAAAAAAAGAAGGAACCAAAAAAAAGGGGTTGTGAAATGAGCCCATTATGATTCACCATGAACCTAATCCATCTACCTTTACCACGCCGGGCCAATCTCTCTCAGGAGCTGCAGGAGAGGATCCAGCCATGTGTGGATTACCTCTCCAAATGACCCCAGCAAGGAGCAGCAAGGAGCAGCAGGGGAGGCTGGGGAGGCTGGGGGGGCAGGGGGAGGGGAACCTTCCTCCCCCAGGAGAGCACCTCAGGATGAGGCGGCTCACCGCCATCTTTAACTCATGCACATCTATTGGCACTGGAGCAGTAAAGGCTTAGAGGAGAGACACACACACACACACACACACACACACACACACACACACACACACACACACACACACACACACACACACACACACACACACACACACACACACACACACACACACACACACACTGTCTACACATAAACACAGGTACTAAAGACACTAAAGGTACTAAAAGTACTAAAGGGACTAAAGGTACTAAAGGTACTAAAGACACTAAAGGTACTAAAGACATCTAAAGGTACTAAAGACACTAAAGGTACTAAAGACATCTAAAGGTACTAAAGGGACTTAAGGTACTAAAGATACTAAAGACATCTAAAGGTACTAAAGACATCTAAAGGTACTAAAGACACTAAAGGTACTAAAGACATCTAAAGGTACTAAAGACATCTAAAGGTACTAAAGACACTAAAGGTACTAAAGACACTAAAGGCACTAAAGGGACTTAAGGTACTAAAGATACTAAAGACATCTAAAGGTACTAAAGACATCTAAAGGTACTAAAGACATCTAAAGGTACTAAAGACATCTAAAGGTACTAAAGGGACTTAAGGTACTAAAGATACTAAAGACATCTAAAGGTACTAAAGACATCTAAAGGTACTAAAGACACTAAAGGTATTAAAGACACTAAAGGTACTAAAGGGACTTAAGGTACTAAAGATACTAAAGACATCTAAAGGTACTAAAGACATCTAAAGGTACTAAAGACACTAAAGGTACTAAAGACATCTAAAGGTACTAAAGACATCTAAAGGTACTAAAGACACTAAAGGTACTAAAGACACTAAAGGCACTAAAGGGACTTAAGGTACTAAAGATACTAAAGACATCTAAAGGTACTAAAGACATCTAAAGGTACTAAAGACATCTAAAGGTACTAAAGACATCTAAAGGTACTAAAGACATCTAAAGGTACTAAAGGTACGTTAACAGTTAAAATGAGAAACAACGACAACACGCTGATCTAGCAACGCTGAGAAGAGTGTTGGTAAAGATTTGGATCTGCACTAATTTATCCATTTCACCTCCGAACATGCAAAATATTTCTCTAAAACAAGTTTCTGTATTTTACAAAAGCCCCGTCGCTGCATCAGTGGCTGGTTTAAAGAAACATGAAGATGTTTCCTCCTCTCTACTGAAATCATTCATGGACACAGCATCTCATCTTCTATTTTCTATTTTGCTCTTTCTTATCACCAAAAAGAAAATTGTAAAACTTCAAGGCTGGCAGCTCTTTTTGTTTTAACAGTGCTGACCTTTGAACTTTGCTGGTTAACATGACAAAAGGCAGCTGCCAGTAATTAATGATAACTATGTGAGGACTAAAATTAGGAACATTAATGCAGTCGTCTGTACTGTCATGTCTCCTTTTAAATAATTTTTTTAAGTCATGTTTTTTATTGTTCACTCCAGAGAGAATCAATCAAACCAGCCAGGTTATGTTATATTAATAACTAATCACAACACAAACATTACTGACCCACAGCGTCGGCCTTCCTTCAAAATAAAACGTCTGAATCTGGAGTAAGTCAAAACACGGTAAAATGTTCGTCCATAATATCGTCTGTACTCAACTAGTTGGTAAAAGATGACACATGAAAATTGAAATGGCTGTCAAGTTAAAATGCAGAATCAGAATAAGAAGATAAGAAGTTACGTGATGTTAGGATGTGAATTTAAGGCTCAGTTTCTGCTCACACACTAATACAAACGCTGAAAACAAGGTTTGGACACTCGTTTCCTGTTAAATCACAAAAGTGTGGACAACTGAATGTGTCAGTCCAACCTGTATGTGCTTCAACATTTATAATTTCTACAGATAATGATTGAAAGATTATTTTTGAACCGTTCTCATCTCCCACATCATCATCATCACCATCATCATCATCATCATCATCATGTCACAGCTGCGCTGGAGGAACTAAACTCTGCTGTGTTCACCTGTTCGGACCAGTTGCGTAAAGCTGCTTTGAAATCAAACTGTGGTGCCGATTTCCAAATAAGACCAACAGTTCACTTCTAACAGTAGAAGCCAAGGGAAAAGTATACAAGTCATTTTAGCATTTAGTCTGTAAACACTTCTTAGGAGCTGTAAAGAAAGTAATTATCTTGTGCAACTTGTACAAACAGTGTGAGTACACCGATGAGACCACCATGGAGCCCTCTCAGGTACGCTGGACACTGATGATTATCTCTAACAATAATGGATGTTTAGGTCCAGAACATACGAGAAGGTGAGTTAATAGTCTCATAGTTAACGTAGTTGTAATGAAAATATTCCACTGTAAGACTCCATATAGTGACCCGATAGATCCTTTTGTCCGTCACCATCTTACTAGTTCGGAGCGGTTCGGAGCAGGAAGTGACCATATTTGGACGAGCTGGGGGAGGAGCCAGCGGTGGATCTGACCGATCTGATCGGAAACCTGACGATACTACGTCCCGCCCACCGATAGCTGTAACCTGACTGCACCACAGGCCTGTCAATCAAACAGACACGCCCCCAAAAACAGGTCTTCTTGAATCTTCTTTTCTAATGAATGAGGGATTATTTTCAGATGGACCTCCAGAAAACTAATAAGAAGGAGTGACTTTAGCTAACAACACCGAGATAACTGATGGACACATTTTATTCACTTTGGATTTGATGAGAGAAGTTGAATGGGAGTCTATGGAGCCGGAGGCTTTTTGGAGCCGACCTCTAGTGGCACTCGCTGGTATTGCAGCTGAAGACACTTCTGGATCAGAACCATTTTACAGACCTGAAGTTACGAACACTTTTATATCCAGTCTGTAGTTTTATATCCAGTCTGTAGTTTAATATCCAGTCTGTAGTTTTATATCCAGTCTGTGGTTTTATATCCAGTCTGTAGTTTTATATCCAGATTGTAGTTTAATATCCAGTCTGTGGTTTTATATCCAGTCTGTAGTTTTATATCCAGTCTGTAGTTTTATATCCAGATTGTAGTTTTATATCCAGTCTGTAGTTTAATATCCAGTCTGTGGTTTTATATCCAGTCTGTAGTTTTATATCCAGTCTATAGTTTTATATCCAGTCTGTGGTTTTATATCCAGTCTGTAGTTTAATATCCAGTCTGTGGTTTTATATCCAGTCTGTAGTTTTATATCCAGTCTGTAGTTTTATATCCAGATTGTAGTTTTATATCCAGATTGTAGTTTTATATCCAGTCTGTAGTTTTATATCCAGTCTGTAGTTTTATATCCAGATTGTAGTTTTATATCCAGATTGTAGTTTTATATCCAGTCTGTAGTTTTATATCCAGTCTGTAGTTTTATATCCAGATTGTAGTTTTATATCCAGTCTGTAGTTTTATATCCAGATTGTAGTTTTATATCCAGTCTGTAGTTTTATATCCAGATTGTAGTTTTATATCCAGTCTGTAGTTTTATATCCAGATTGTAGTTTTATATCCAGTCTGTAGTTTTATATCCAGTCTGTGGTTTTATATCCAGTCTGTGGTTTTATATCCAGTCTGTAGTTTTATATCCAGTCTGTGGTTTTATATCCAGTCTGTAGTTTTATATCCAGTCTGTAGTTTTATATCCAGTCTGTAGTTTTATATCCAGTCTGTAGTTTTATATCCAGATTGTAGTTTTATATCCAGTCTGTAGTTTTATATCCAGATTGTAGTTTTATATCCAGTCTGTAGTTTTATATCCAGTCTGTGGTTTTATATCCAGTCTGTAGTTTTATATCCAGTCTGTAGTTTTATATCCAGTCTGTGGTCTGAAATCTTACGTTGGCGCTTCTTATTTGACTGTTTTCAAACTCCTCTTGTTCCTACACATGGTGGAGTTGCTAACGCTGCAGCAGCAGGAAGCTCCTCTGCCTTAACACGTCTTTTTCAGAAGAGGTATTTTATAATGGGTATCAAAGTGAAGGTGTGGACACCGATACCGATATGAAACCTTTGAACGATGCTCAGCCCGATCACGGACAGCTGCAGAGATCCAGACAGAAACACATCTATCTCTGTAACATCTGTAACATCAGCACAACACATCTGTGTGCACATCACATTCACAGACCTCCACGCTGACACAGTTCACAAGCTGTCAGGGAAAATGGACAAAATGAATGACAGGGGCGGAGAGAGGAGGAGAGGAGGAGAGGAGGAGAGGAGGGAGGGGTGACCGACGCACTGGCCCACAACCAAACACTGATGGCTATCGATCCGGACCCCTTCAGCCGAGGACATTAAGAGTCGGGGTCCTCGGTTGAGGAGCTGCAGCTCCTCCTGCTGAGGAGAGCGCCGACGCTTTAACAAGACCGGCCGGGCTGAAACCAAATCCACGGAGAATCCTGCTGTTTTCCACCGAACAAACTCTCACACGACACTCTTCTTATCCATCTGTCGGGAGAAGTTTGATAAGTGTCAGCTCTCCTCCTCCTCCTCCTCCACCTCCTTTCATTCACTCCTCCTCTCTGCCCTGGGTCTCTGTATCCTCCTCAATGAAACTGACACTTGTGGAAGGGGGCAATTAGGACGGAACAATGCTATGGAGCTCCATATGGTCATTTCATGGGGCCACAGTGGTATTTTATAGATGCTGGAACGATGCCTCTGTGCAACCTAAACAGGCAATTTGTAAGCCCTGGAGAAATTAAAACTTTTCCAAATGCTTGGGAGAATGTCTTTAATGGCTACTGTAGGAGCATCTCCTTAAGGGGAACATGGAATATACTTTGCATTTGTATTTACAATAGCACTCGGACTGGGTTGTTGAAGGAACAGGAAAGACCAGCGAGCCGACAGCCAATAGAATCACACGCTTACAAGGTCCTGGAGCCTCGTCAATCACAGAGTCAATCAAAATCATTTATTTTATCACAACCAAAATAAACAGCTCTTAGATGATCTTTGACTTTTAGCCACCAGATCCCTCAAAGCAGAGCTCTTATATTATAATAAGGATAAATATTATGAATGTAGTCAAATGACATTAAGATTGTCACGACCGCTTGCTGCAAAGTGAAATGTAAAATATATATTTGTGGAGTTATGCACAGTCATATCAAATACAGGAAGAGGAATTAGAAAAATACAACTGGCCTTCACCCTCATCCTCAATAATAAAACACAGCGGCCTCCACACCATGTATGAACCCTGCAGCTTTATGTTAGGACCAGGTTTTCTTATTCCAACACTGATTACGAGACATAATACTTTTGAAGTTTTGCACGGCAGATGGCTGTAAACGTTACAATACCGATGACCTCATCTGTCATTTCTATGGAGAAGCAGAGCTGCAGTAAATTCAAAGGGAACCAAAAGATGGTGCTATATTTGCAAAAATTCAACAGGCTTAAATGAACTTCACAGCCTCGTACCTTCATAGAGAAAATGAGTATTTCTAATGTATTTCTTCATACTTTGTTCAGATGACTCAATAAGAGAAGTTCACTTCTATTCACTAATCATAATGACTTTGTGTTTTTATTGTGCAGCGGCCATTTTTCTATCTGTAAAATGTGGTGCAGTGCATTGTGGGATTGTTAGCAGAAAGTTGTGAAAGTCTTCTGTAATTCCGGAGGGATACGTAGGGATGAATTTAAATATTCAGGGTCTGAACACTGGATTAAAAAGGCCAAAAGTAGACGGACTGCACTTTGGATCAAACAGCAAAAACAGGGAGTTCATCAACAGATACTGAAGAATAAATCTGTAACCCAGGTTACAAAAACATGATTCATTTCCACACAACCTTTAAGGACTTCCATGATTTCACATGTTGTCATTGTGAACATAAGTATGTGTTCTGTAGAAAAGAACAGAACTCCTCCCACCGCTGGACCTCCACAACAAACACAAACCTCCGACCTCACGGACCGCACAAAAACTGCTCTTTGAAATTAGTGTTGGTCAGTAAGACGAAGTGGAGCTCCTGCTACCGAGAAGACATGGAGTTGAGTTGCATCATGGGATATGTACTGTAGGATCCACTGGGCCTCTGCTGCTTAGATGTTGATGAAATGTCAAATACTGAGTAGTTATAGTCTGAAGTTAATACAGCAGCAGGTTCCAGATACCTCGTAGGGAATATTTCAGTCCATCACACAATAAATCCATATAATATTTGGTGGTATTGATATTAAAATCTGAATATTTCCGCCACCCATCCACTCCCCTGTTCTCTGACATGATACTCAGAGCTTGGATGTCTAAAAAGCTCAAATTAAACAGGCATATCATTGGTCCAAAATGCTATAATATGTTTAAAGACAATTTCTTTCCACAGAATTGTATTCCAGCCCATAAAAAACAAGAGCTAAAGAATAAATAAAGCAGATGTAATCAAACAGCATGACTTCATTACCGAGCCTTGCCGGGCCGCAGCCTGACGGGCACTGGGCTGCTCTGCACCTGTTATCCTGTACATAAAATGTATTTTCTATGCTGCATACTTTGCACAGAGAGCACATTATTCCAGCGGGCAGTTGGCCGGGTCCCAACATCCACTTAATGTCTTTCACGGCCTGCTGTCCTCTATGTGATGAATGGGCATACTTTACGCTCAGTCTACTTAGAAATAACGGATGTTTTATCACGCTGAATTAAAACCTGAATGCACATGAATATTTCTGGATTCATGTGTGGTGTGTTTAAGAGGGAAATAGATCGTGGCAAAATGACATTTATTGGAATATCATGTAAAATAAAAAATTTCAGGAGTGTTCTCTTCATGGTTAAATATATTTGTCCTTCGTTGCAGCTGAATAAAGATCAACTCTTTAAACATTTCTTGGGATGACCTGCTTTGCCACAAATGCAGCCCTCTAATCCAAATCATTCCATTTCATTTTGATGCACAAGTGTTTGCTTGTAGTGTCACAGCGAGGTGCCCTTCAGATGAGGCAGCCGCGTATTATCACCTCTATTTCCAGAAAAACAAACAGTGGAGCAAGACGCACAATTTCCATCCCATCCTTTACCCACGTACCCTTGCCAATGTCAGTGAGTGTCTTGGTTGAGATGCCGGGCGGGGAAGATCGGAGGACGACAACAGGAGAGCAACAGCAGAGCGGCAGCGTGGAGTCGGTGATGGGATTTGGAGGGCTTGAGGTCGGTACAGGAGAGGAAGGCCACAGATGGCCTACATTCAGCAGGATAAACCGCCACACGTGCTCTGGATCAGACTACATTTCACAAGCCTGTTGATGATGAGTGCACGATCGCAGGCAAAATGAATGATGGAGAGACACTTGGTGATGGAGGAGAGGAAAACTGGAGTGATGATGACTCAAGCAAATGCAGGAAATAAGGTGAGTTTGGCTGACGTGATCATCACATATCAGCAGATATTAGTAGAGATGAAAGGAAGTGGACTGGATCAAGATAAATATGAGAAATCAACCCAAAACACAAAGATGTATTATTAACTTTGAATATGTCAACTAAGAGGTTGCAGGACAATAAAATACAGTTGTTGGTTTTGTGACTGTAAAATTCCCTTCTTCTTCTTCTTCTTCTTCTTCTTCTTCTTCTTCTTCTTCTTCTTCTTCAAAAACAAAGATTATTGGTGTATTTTACATGTGAAAAAAGACATATTGTCAGACAATTTTTTTCTGAATACCAATATCAGCATTAACCTCTAAAAATAAGTTTTACTTCTGCGAGAACAAGGAAATAATCTCCACAACAAAGACAGCGAGCTGAGAGAGAAACGAGAAAAAAGACTGAAGCAAAGCAGTCAACACAGAGACAAAGCTGTGTGTGTGTGTGTGTGTGTGTGTGTGTGTGTGTGTGTGTGTGTGTGTGTGTGTGTGTGTGTGTGTGTGTGTGTGTGTGTGTGTGGAGTGGGGAGTTATCGTCCTTATTTGTTTCACCTGCTGCACTCCTTCAGCTCCCCACTAATGGCATTCCCATGGGGTGTGAGAGATTCCAGAAAGCACGCACTGTACAAGCCAACTACACTGTGTTCACACAGGACACAATACACACACACACACACACACACACACACACACAGCAACCGCACTCTGCTGGGAATTACACACAAACCAATGTGGTGTTTGTTAAACTGCTGTTGAATGGAAGAGGTCTCTTCACAGGAAACACTCCTCGATCACAAAACACACAAACTGGATAATTACTCATAAAAATCAGCTTGTTTATGTCACTTTAACTCAAATTGTCCTGAAAGCACTTAACAAAGGTTTATAAAAACTACTAGTTTTCATATTTTGTATGTATTAAGGCCACACGGTGACCAAAGCAGGGCGGCAGCAGAGAAGGGCAGCGTTCCCAAAGACAAGAAATTAAATCACCTTCATAACCAGCGAATCTCTTGTCAGACCTTAAATCTTTGGTAACGGTTCATATAAACAAAGAGAAACGTAAAAACCAGTCAGGTGATCAGAGCTGGCTTCTTTAAGACTGGCTCACCTGAAACGGCTGAACAACCTCTTTATGTTTGTTCAGCAAAAACAAATAAAGAAAAACACTAGAAAAAGTGCACAAGGTCATTTTTTATACTTCAAACCAGAACATCAGCCGAGTTTCATCGACCTTTGATACGAGTTTCATTTCAGCTCAACTTTCACACTAATTTCTGTATTCTGTGTAAAGGGCGGGGCACGCGCACACACACACACACACACACACACACACACACACACACACACACACACAGTGGAGCAGAGGAGAGACAGGTGAAGTAAAGATAATATAAGCCAATAAGATTAATTTATTAACGGACGAGCATCGACCCCAAACGTCTGACATTCAGACCAAAATGTGTTTTTTGTTTTTTTAAATACGCCCATCCAGAGTTTGACAGCAGTGGAAGGGATGCTAATGTTAGATGCTCTGCTGCTCATCATGTTAGCAGCGCTGGCCATGCAGAGCGCTGGCAGCTCTCCTGCTGACACAGCTGCACCCCACAGCCGGCTGTCAGAGAGCACATCACGCTGCCAATAGAAAACACCGATGCTGGTAAAACTCGGGACAAATTCAAATCCAAATGTTACTCAGGCTAATTGAACTCCCTACTATCTTGTAGTACTCAGTTCGGGAACATCCAACCCTCCCGTGTTAATAATGTCAATATCATACAACATATGATTTATACTACTGCTCAATATCACTGTAAAAACATCCTAGTTGATACTTGGTGTCATATCATATCAATATTGATAATTGTCACGACATATCATGGAGTCACGACATGACCAAAGGTCCCAGTGTACAATGTTATTTGATATCAGTGACTGACTGAAGAACAGACCGTGAAAACGGTGTTTCCCGTCTCCAGAGCGCCGAGGTTTGGATGGATAATTGAAGGTGATGTGTTTCGTCCTGACCAACTGTTGCAGAACATGCTGAGCGACTCTATGCAGAACAGCAGGATGTAGTGGAGAGCCCCGGCTCATCCCTCCTTTATTTGAATGTAAGCATCCACGGTGCAGCTCATCAGTATTAATAAGCTGATCGCGGTGTATTTAGACGCGATGCTTGCTTTATACCCACCGAGCATTGACAGCAAATCCTCTGTGTGTGTTTAATAAATCACAGCAGTTAGGTGGGCTGGCTTAGTCTCAAGTCACCTAATGACTATATTATGAGCCGCAGCATTAAGAGGGATTAATACTAATCTTAGCTGTTTCAGTTTACCCTGGGCTGAAGGGCCGGCTGGTTGGAGGGGACAACAGAGCAGTGTGTTCCCTGGCAGGCAGCTCGTCAGCGCAAGTACATCACCGACTTGGTTTTACATGCCGATCACTGCTCAGCCTCACTGATGATTTATCTGCAGGACGACATGCTGTTCAGCTGGTCCGGAGAGCACATAAAGAAAAGCCTTCCCTACATCCAGGTCCTCCCTATGAAACCACCTTTCACTACAACACTGTGGAACAGCTGGGTGACAGGTGAGCACACATTGGCACCATTATACATACTGTTTTTATGATATATATATATATAGTTATTGCTTCATCATTTCATTGTCAGACATTTGTTATGCTGTTGTTATGTACACAAATGTGCTTTGTGAGGTCACAGTAACCTTTGACCTTTAACCTTCGACCACCAAATTCTGATTGTTTTCTTTTTGATTCCAAGAAAATGTTTGTGTCAAATTTAAAGAAATTGCCTCGGTGAGTGCGGAGACATCTTCCTACGCGATGAAACGAGGACAGAGAACACGTAGCATGCTTCAGAGGAATGGTTGAATATGTCAGCCAACCACGTGTGAAGGTCAGAGGTCATACCTGGTCTACATGACCACACTCTGCCATGGTGGAAGAAGTGGGAGGTTTTCTCTCCCATTCACGGAAGGAATGTCTTCATCAGTTATTCTCGGCTCTTATTCCTCTGCACTATTTATATCGACACAGCAGCAGAAGATGGGGAATGTTGATTAAATGTAGTCTGGCACATCTAAATAACTTGTGTTGCCTACTAAATTTAACAGACTATTTTTCACAAACTACTCAATCTAAATACTTTAACGTCCTGGTTCAAAACTATGAAGTGTATCTGAGAAGGTGTACGTTCACACCTGGCCAACAGCTGTATGACATGGACATATTTCTGGGAATTTTGGTTTCAAAAACATTTTAAAACTCGGTATGATGCAGCGGCACCGGCGCCAACATGTGATCCTGTAGTGTGCACTTTTTTTTAAATTGATTTTTGAAAAATCTAATGGTGACAACAGCAAATCCTGTCACTTGTTTTGGCAGCATGACGTCATGATGCAAAGACACTAATCAGAGTTTATGAGGGTGTTGCAAACAAACATGAATCAGTTTCTCTTTCTCTCTCAGTAGATGAATCTGATGCAGAGTAACCCGGATCGGCCCAATTTAAATATTTTCATGGACTCTGTCCCTCCCATTTCCCAGCATGCCCTCTTCCTTTGTAAGTTTTAATAATAAAGCAACTAAATTGAACAGATGTTGGTAATTGGAGGAAATTATATTTATAAGCTGTGACTCAAGACCGTAAGTGTACAAGGTGGAAAATCTATATCTACATCTACATCATTTAACGGGGACCATACTAACTGTAAAATGCAGATGTGATGCTGCAGGATTTAGCCTTTACATACCCGAGCTGCAATTACAGATCAACAGATCAACTGTATTCCACAGTTTAACTGGCATTAAGAAAAAAAGATCTATCCAGCCGGCAGGTAAACTGTGTGTGGAAGTTAAAATGTGATCCTGCAATCTAGAAAAAGGTGTTTAGACCAATTATTAAAACACTGGATTCGAGCAAATAGTCACTGAGCTTCAGTTTTGTGGACCCAACCGTCGTACACATGAAGACCAGAGTCGTTACCCCCGAATGCAACAACAGGGAGTATTCCCTTAAGGAACAATAAATAAATAATAAATAAAATCACCATAATACAGCATGAACCTGCCCGAACCTAGAAAAAACTACAAATCTTTGGCTATATGGTATAAAATGTGCTCATTAAAATAAAGTTACAGTAATGTCAGTTGCATCTCATAATAGTTCTTTCCATAAATGACACGCATGCACGACCCCGGTCAGCTACATGCACCACAATCCTCCGTATGCAACAGGTCGCCCTCGCCATGGCAACACATGGTGACTTTCAAACAACAGCGGCTTAGAGGGGACATTTCTAACCGCTGATGCCACACAGGCTCCTCGGCGGGGAAACATTAAAGCCTATCGGGTTTATCCCCACCGGAGCACTGAACTGCCGTGCTCAGAGTGGCTGGAGATGTCCTGGGCTGGCTTAGCAGACGAAGGCGACAACTGTCATAAATTACTCCCCTGTGGGCCGGCATGGCTGCCATATTCCAAAAAGCTTATGAAACTCAGGAGCAGCAGGCCTCGGTTTGAGGGCCGGGGGGGAGTCGAGTTGCTGCAGCACCTCTTCATCTAACCGGACAAAAGTTTAAGGGGGGATTTCTGTAAAATATCTTTTAATTTGTCCAATTATCTACAGAAGAAAAGAATATCCTCTGTAATTAAACAACTCCAGTGAACACGGTCAATGACTTTAAAACAAGCTCTGCAGCACTAAAACTTCCTCTTGTGCTTCCGTGAAATCCAAGTTTCCTTGTTTTTCCTGGCATGTCAACTGGAGGAGGAGCTGAGTGGCCGAGGAGGAGAAAAAATGAGCCACTTTACTGCCGTTCACATGGCAGCTCGCTTCAACCGAGGCATAAAGTGCACTTCCCCAGGGCTCCCTGTTTGACATAAAGCATCTTTCAACACGTCATTTAACCAAACTTGAGAGGCAAAAAAGAGAAAAATGAATACAAACATAATTTACTAAAAGGGTGTTGGAGTCTGAAAGTGAGGCAGTAATTCTAAACCCGACGGCTGCAGTGCCGTCTCAGAAGATACTGTTGGTAATGTCAGACAGCTGAGCAAACAGGGTCCCATCCAGCCAGGGCTTTATCTTTCTCAAGTC
The DNA here is from genome assembly GCF_022577435.1 of Embiotoca jacksoni. Lineage (NCBI taxonomy): Eukaryota > Metazoa > Chordata > Actinopteri > Embiotocidae > Embiotoca > Embiotoca jacksoni. The sequence continues at coordinate 477,187 of NW_027185415.1, read as the reverse complement.
ACAGCTATATTCTGGACTGAGAGCGACAGTCATATGCGTCGGTAAACACGCTGTCTGGGAAAAAAAGAGCAAAATGTACAACAGGTCTGAATGTGCCTTGTTTTAGTCATTTAACATCAAGCTACAATAATACCGAGGTGAAAAGATGACTGTCGTTTAATGGCTACTGCTTCAAAATGAAGCATCGCACCGTACATCATCTGGAAATGAGAACTTTTAGGTATTCCATGAAAAAACTTCAAAAGATAAGCAACATAATGTATGTTTGAAAAAAAACTGGGAGTATATGGTTACTGTGGCGTCCAGTGAAGGCTCGCCGGTGATCAGCTCCAACCGGCAGAGCAGCAGGCCTCTCTGTCACAATGTTCCCCACAACAAAGAGGTGAAAAGGTGCCAGTACCAACAAAAGCCTGAAAACTACACTGTTTGGGTTCAAAGCATAAAAAGCCACGACAACACTCACTTGTAAAAGTCTAAATAATGTATCATGAGACGGGCGGCCGCGCGGAGATGAAAATATTTCCGTTCTCTACGTTTGATGTTCTTTCACACATGTAGACGGATTCTTTCCCATAAAGTTGGTTTCTGCAGTGCAATGTGTCTCCCTCATACCGGCTGGTTCTGCACACGCAAGGCTGCGCCTATCCAATCCGACTGGCATCACAGCCATGGAATGCTGAAGTCTACATTTTTCCCATTCAGCAAGGAAAAACGGCCTTTCAAAGCCAATCAGCTAGAAATGTTGCTTTGTTTTTATTTTCGACTGAACTTCCTGGAACCTATTATGGAGCTGTCAGGGATGTATATTTAGCTATGGCAACACAGGGCCTCCTCGCCCCCTTGCGCCACTGGTCATGTCACCTCTGATAAACAGAAAAACAATTGGTTATCCCTTTTGTCACCTTTAAAGAAAATGGCAGGGCCAGTGTGTTTGTGGGTTGAAGGGACAGATTCTGTCTCTATGGCTCAGTGCAACATCTCTGTGAAAGGTGGGAGAAATGTCGACCGGACACTTTATACTTCTACCTTCATCCACCGGATTCTTCAGAGACTCACAACGTTGATATTAAGTCATATTAACGTCAGTTAAATAGAGATTGTGTTTGACTCCATCCTCGATAGGTATTTAGATGTAGTGAGATGCGACCACGCAGCAACAGGACCGAACTTCAACACTTTTCTGACACCGACCCAGCTGAATATTTAGAAATGGCTCATCGGTCATTTTGACAGCGAACCTCCGACGTGCGCGCGACGGCCGCAGCACTTGATTTTCATCTGGGCGCCATGTGAGCAGGTCAGAGCGGCAGCGCGGCCGGCGTGAGACGCATGCGTCGCCAGCGTGTCGTGTGCTGCTGCGGCGCATCAGCGACAGAATACGATGACAAAAATAGACATTTACACACGTGATCACAGATCTGTTCCTCATGTAGTTATAACAGAGATGGAGGCTCCAAGTATGGGGTGTCAATAATGGAAGCTGGTCACGCACAGGTGGAGGAGGGGGAGGGGGAGGTGGTGGAGGTGGTGTAGTGGTGGTGGTGGTGGTGGAGGTGGAGGGGGAGGTGGTGGAGGTGGAGTAGTGGTGGTGGTGGTCGTGGAGGTGGAGGGGGAGGGGGAGGTGGTGGAGTAGTAGTGGTGGTGGTGGAGGGGGTGGGGGAGGTTATAGTGTGGGCAGGCTGAGCTGCAGCCAGTGAACAAAGGTGCATTTCATTGATTGGAAGTTTGGGCCATCGTCCACGTGAGCCGGTGGAAGCTCTGGATCAGCAGATATGACAGCGTGCTGCAGTTCCTGTGAACATCCAGGACTTCGTACAGCCGCTGTAGAGCTACAGGCCACAACCAATCACCTGATCACCTCTGTGCAAAGATGTGTCGCACTGCAGGAGGCAAACGGTGCCGACACCAGCTACCGACGGGTGCTGGCCATCCCTCGGAGAAGATGCAGATCTGCAGCCGTACGTGAACTCGTACGAATACTGGGAAGATAAAACTGCACATTTTAGAGCGACCGGTCCGACGCACACTTCGTGCTTCACTCGTCAGGTAGATGGAATATCCCGGTGACGGTGAAGTGCTCACCAATAAAGATATTAACAAATATGAGAATAAAACCTTGAGAGAAATACAACTTTTGCGTACGTAGAAGAAGTTTTTGAATCTTTTACTCAACTGGTGAAAAGTGAGAGCGAAAACAAAAGTGTTGTGTTGTAACAGGGCCGGTGGTCCATCTACAGATCCAGGAGGAGTGTGATTGGTCCAAATGGAGCTACTGGGTGTCGTCTCAGACTCCTCCAGGAGGAAAGACTGAGTCCAATAGAGCCTTCAGAGGAATGTGATCTCTGAGCCCGGGATTAGTTTCACCTAAACTTTACTTCAACACTAACATTGATGCCCACTGGTTCACAAGTTCAGTCCTCTCTGACCTCTGAGTGTGACCTTCTACCTCCCCCACCACCCCTCCCCCACCCCCACACACCTCACCTCAGGTCCACTCAACCAAACCACCCAGAAGATGCACACATACCACGTCCTTCCATGTCGTACATTTTCTACCATTTCACTGCTGGAGTTTAGAGTTTGTGATGTTTCAAACCAACACGGACGTAGCTGCAACGCTGCGTCGCTGAGCCTGCTGCTCTGGGCATGCAGCGCTGCAGCCTGGGAGGAGTCCGAGCCCCGAGGGTCGTTTCCTGGCACCGGGATTAGGAAGCCCAGCGGACGAATCTGGAGATAAATATCGACAACTATTTACGACGTTATTTAAACCTGTTGGGAAACCAGAAGCATTTGTCTGTAGCGTCAAACGTTCTTAAACATTCTCTAAAACACTACATTCAGTGTTTCAACAGAAAGTGTGGAGGTCGCTGGCAGGATGTGGAACGACGTGGCCGTCGTTAGAGGTTACGTAGAAAGAGCAAACACCAGGTCACATGATCGGTCCTCTGCAGAGATCACGCCGATCACGAGACCAGGTCACGTGATCACGTCGGGTGCGAACGGGGTCACGGAGGATTGGCTAGGAGACGTACCACCGGCACACCACCCGGTCAACCACTAATGTGGTTTAAAACTTCACAACTCCTCAGTCCCAACACACACAGAGCAGCTTTCTATTCCCGGTCCAGTGTTGTGAGCTGAGTTGTGTTTTAGCGGTGAATGAATCAACGTCAGCTGAAGTCTCAGAGTCCAGCCAGCCGGGAGTCAACATGCTCGTACATACTGGCAGGTCTATTTTGCTTTCAGAGCAATCAACACCTTCTTGGTGTCGCAGGTTGTTAGCATGTCTGATGGTCAGCTGCACTGGACCACAGCCCCCCCTCCCCCCCGTCAGCAGGGGGACTTCTGTCAAAGTGTGTTATCAGCGGCGCTGATCCTCCTCTATTTAAGAAGGGGTGCGTCAACACGTTTAAAGCACTCCTGTTGCATGTCGCCTCTTTTTGATTCAATATTTGTGCTTTGAAATGGAGCCAGTTGTTTAATCACACTGCCCCCCCTCCCCCCAGACATGCACACCCCCACGCCTGTCCACCTCGACTCATCGGCCGCCCTCCCGCTGTCCCTCAACAAGACATTTTTGACCCATGTCCCCTCTACAGCACACCCTCCTTCCAAACGCCCAGCTGCAGCCCACAAATAGGACGTCTTTTTTTAATCCTGGGTGTCCGCTCGGCGAGGGCCGAGAGCCAGTGTCCTGTTCCCGGCTCAAACAGGGCGGGATGACAACCTTATGGATGTTGTGCACAGTTCGTCTGGTGATTTCACCGAAATGAAATCGAGTATCATCTTTTTTATATTCACTGGACGAGCCTGCATTTCATCACAGTTCAACTCATAAGGACAAAAACTGTTTGACAAGCTTCCTGCAGAATATAAACTACTACTGCGTTCCCTTCGACCACCGACACGATGGCTATACGTGTTACAATATCAGTCAGGGAAAGAAAACCAAATCATAACTTGAAACACTACACAACCAAGAAGGCCGGTGGAAGCACAGAGAGCATGCTCTGGTAACAGGACCGCCTGAATACATCCTTTCATCAGATGTTTTTGGTACCAAAACAAGATATTAATAAAGATACAAACATTCAGACTAATTCCAAATCAACACTGCATATCAACCCCTATCACACCAAAATAGACTGATACTGAGAGGAGAAAATATCTCTTCTCAAAATGTTAACACTTGTGAAATTGTGATTTTGTCTAAAATGTCTCGTAATGTGTTGAGAGTTGTTCGTTAACCTGTAAAAGGTGGTCCATAAACTGACAGTCAATAATGTCGACTCTAAAGGTGAAAATAAGCTCAGGAGTGATTATTATAAACGCAGCCATTTCAGAGATGGTCTCAATAATGGTGATCTCAGTCACTTTATGTTTTAACACACCAAAAACAAACCGGCTGCACTTTAGAAGAAGGTCTCATCAGACCGTCACATTAAAACAACGAACCGTAGAAATAACATGAAGTCAGCAGATAAACTGGAAATCTGTCAAGACTACGGTCGGCTACAAGATTATAGAGATCATTAAATTATAAATGATTTAGTTTAATGTTGTATTTGAGTGAAATCCTGCTTCAAAGAGGTGTTGTGTGATTAATAGAATAAACTGGAGAGGACATGTATGTCTGTGAGAATCCCACCTCGAGAACATGCGATGCAATGCAATGCTTAGCTAATTGGATATGTGTATTACAATGTCTGTGGCCACAGCACCCTTATGGGGCATGAAATAACAAGCAGCTGTGTGTGTGTGTGTGTGTGTGTGTGTGTGTGTGTGTGTGTGTGTGTGTGTGTGTGTGTGTGTGTGTGTGTGTGTGTGTGTGTGTGTGTGTGTGTGTGTGTGTGTGTGTGTTGTGTGTGTGTGTGTGTGTGTGTGTGTGTGTGTGTGTGTTGTGTGTGTGTGTGTGTGTTGTGTGTGTGTGTTGTGTGTGTGTGTGTTGTGTGTGTGTGTGTGTGGGAGGGATGGCTGCTGAGAGGTTTATTAACCCAGTCCATCAAGGCAGTGTGGGATTCACACCGAGACACTAAAGGCTTAAGACTGGGAGCGCCACACAAGCAAGACAGCAAGACAGTTCCTCTCCGAAATACTAATGCGGGCCCTTATTTTCAACCACAACAAACTCCACCCTCCCCCCACCTCCACCCTCCACCCCCAAAAGCAGAGACCTCCACAGCTAGTGAACTGCGATGGGCTCTGCTGTCCTGCCGAGGAGATTATCAACAGCCCCGATTCTTCGCAGCAGACTTTCCATTGTGATTCACACTGCAGAACAATGTATGTTTATGATAATGATCAGGAGGGCGGTGTGAAGCCAAGACTTAACCCCATACAACTGTCAATGTGGAGGAACGGGGCTCTGACCAAAGAGCCGTGGATTTAAAGATCCTATTTTGGTCCTCGTTCTCACAAACACATTTTACAACCGCCGGCATAGCAGCAGAGCTCACATCATGGTGGCAGCGCCGGTCACCGGCCGGGACTCCTGCGCTGCTCACATAACACCAGCTGGACTCCACTTCTGGGACATGAGCACACTTCCAAATGTTGGGCATGTTTTCCGGCCGTAAACCGATCAACTAAACTCTCTACAGGCTGCAGAGCACTTATTAAAGACGAACATATCAAACGGCACAAAGCTGCCAGTGGTCACAACTCATTCTGTGAAAATCTATGACAGAAACAAAGTCCGGTTGAATTAAGATGAATTTATCCGCTTCACATGAGGAACCAACAAACTGAAGTGTTTTCATGGAGGCGACGTTCAGGTTGAGAAGATGTTTTTTCCGGCTGCAGTAAAACTCCGTTGTTACGCTCTCATGTTCACTTCTGGCTGTAAAAACAAAACAGGTGTTCTTCTATCAATCAACCCTGAACACACCATTCCTGTGCTGGTTCACGTATTTACAGTGAAGCACATCACTAACAATCCTCGTGTCTAATATGTGAGCCACCTTCATGATACGAGCCGTTGAACAGTCAACAAGCCTCAGCAATGAGCTTTAAACTGCAGTGTGTCAATAACAGTCTCCACGTGGCAGAATCTAAAATATGATGTCAGAGCCCGACAAAATCACCTCAATCAAAAGGTCCACATGTTTCTGAGCACTCACTGCATGTATCTCTCAGCAGGTCCACATCCCTCAGTTGAACTATGAACTTTATCATTAAAGAAATGGATTTAGTTTGTGTTATTTAACAGTGATAACGACCTGCTCACATGTCGGGTGATAAACTACAAGAAAGAAATACACACAAATGAAGGTTCAAACCGAAAATAAACACTAAACCGGTTTAGATGTTAAAATAAATGTAGACAAATATTACTAATATTAAAGGGCACAACTACTTAAAAGCCGATGTAATACAAAGCAGAGAACTTTGGACTATGTTGATTTTCAAGTAACATAATGTTAACAATAGCGCACCAAAAATACACAAAGGTCACGTCGACAGACTTCACCTTCGTCCCAACTGTGTCTGACGTGGCGGCTAAACTTAGAGACGCTCATTTACACACTGAAACCTGCAGCTCACACCTCCACAAATGGTTGATACCAGCTTGTATAGTCAATCTTGAAAATACTTTTGTGCCAATCAACATGCCACCGAGTGGCGAGCGCAGGCCTGTTTTTAGAGCGGAGCTCCGGCGAGGAGCCGGCGGAGGTGTTGAAACATCTCAACCCCACCTTAATACCTCCGCTTTTATTACTGCTGCCAGCTCAGCGCTGAGGAATTAAAGCAACACTGAATTTAAAGCCCACTAGTTGAGGAGTAAACAGCGAGGTGGGGGTGAGGCGGGGGGGTGAGGCAGAGTATGTCTTGTGGTGAACCCCAATTACCACCTCATAAGAATATGCTTAACAGAACATTAGACCGGGACCTCGACTGATCCCGTCTAGACAGGAGACTCACTGCAACTAAACAAGAACTATTTAAAATATTTTAGTAGCTCTCTATGTGAAAAAACTAAAACATGAGATCTTCAAACATGGTGCCAAACTATTTTTTAAAAAAACGACTTGGTCCAAAGGGGCAATAAACACAAGCAAAGAGAACAACATTATTCATCAAACCATAACATGTCTGGAATAATCTCTCAGATGTATTCTCTTCTCCTCCAAACAGGTTTGATGGACTGAGATTTATTTCCTTCCCTCGTGATCGTTTGACCAACATCAATATCGCCTCATTTCATGATCTGTGATCAACTCAGGGAGTCTTCATGTAAGTTCCTTAAACCTGGTAATCAAAGCAACCTAAAGACAACAGCTATCATCATGATGACCACTCCGACTCTCATCGTACCAACTGGAATCCTTTGTTTGACGGTTTGGGACGTTCCCATCCAACCGCTGGACACAAGAAACACCATGAACACACTGATTCTGTTCATTTGATCAACCTAAAAACAGAACAGAAAAACGTTGGGCCTCCTTTTAGTCCCACAACTTCATCCACTCATTAGACTTCATTAACTTCTGAAACAATAACAACCTAAAGACCCCCCCCCTCCCCCAGTTTGTTTAGTCCATATCTCACCCACTGCTCCTGTCAGCACATGCAGATCCTCCGCTGCATCTTCAACCCTGTCTTCCATCTCACCCTCAGCTCCCTGCGAGCCGACCCCGACCCACCGACACCCCCGCGGGGATGATTAATAGCTCTCTGCTGGGACTCTCCATCCACTCAGCACATTGTTGAGAGTTTCTGAAACAGGACAACAGTTGCATCCCCTCCTCTCGCTGAGCCTAAGCCCTGCCTGTCAGTCCCCGGTTAGAGCACCGTTAACTGGCCAGATTTACAGCTACTAACCAGCACTAGGTGGCATCCTGTCTGAGGAGGGGGAGCCGCTCCAATTAATCACAGCTCCTTTAATGGGACTTTACAACCAGGAGGCCAAATGCTTGCCACTGTATAACACCGGTATAATCCACGCCGTGTCCCATCAACCATCAATCACAACTACACGCCGACGGGCGAGGAGTCGTATTCTCTGGTACCCGGGAGGTCAGCTGGCTTCTTTCAACAGGGATGGAGACCTGAGTCCTTCTCTCACATTCAACTTTCACATAATACCTATAAAACATGACATGAAACATCCTTAGAAAAGGTTTTATTGTCACTTGATGATAAATTCCAGATATTTGCTGAAGTTTTGATGCTTTTGCTTTGAATAACTTCAGGTTTTAGACTGTTGATCACAGTCCAGAAGTAGCTGTCAATCATTAGACTGATACATAGTCGAGCTCATCATAAGGTCAGCAACAATTCCCAACTGTGACAAAACATTTTATTTTAAACAGTAAAAAATCTATTGATGATATATTCAATATGTCTATAAGCCATGTTGTAATTTGAGTCAAACGTTACCAAATGCTCTGAATTTAATTCATCAAAATTAGAGCCACTAAAGTAAAATCAGAAAAGAATTTTAAATTTGAGACAAACAGTAAACTAACAACCACATAATAATATTCCTGCATATTTATATAACTTGGCAAAATAATTTTTTTATAACAGTTTAAAACGCAACTTTGTGATTTTGTCGTTTGTGTTTCATAGTCTGTTATTTTTACTGCTGGTTTCTTGATAGAGTAATATCTTAGACTGGGACTAGTCAACTAGTTTTATTGACAAAGAAACAATTCCAATAATAAACTTCATTAATTGTTCATGCACTAATGCCAAAATAGTTCCAGCTTCTTAACTGTAAAGATGCTTTTCCATGTCTTCATTTCTATGATATAAAAAACCTGAATATCTTTGAAGTTCAGAATGTTTATGAGACTAAAATCAAATTGCCTCTATGACAGTAACCATCTGACAAACCAATTAAATAATCCAGAAATCAATCTGATTGATCAATAATGGGTATAATCACTGGTCACTGGTTTCCTATGCACATAATCACAACTATAAAGGCCTCATGTATCGATGCACCTGAATCTCCGTGCCGACTCCAGCCGCCCGGTTTATTGTCTTGTATCATAACAGTGACAGCAGGAACGAGACTCTGACCCGTAATCTCCTGCTTAGAGCTGCGACGCATCGGGCCGTGCTGCAGACATGCCACGCATCGGGCCGTGCTGCAGACATGCGACGCATCGGGCCGTGCTGCAGACATGCCACGCATCGGGCCGTGCTGCAGACATGCCACGCATCGGGCCGTGCTGCAGACATGCGACGCATCGGGCCGTGCTGCAGACATGCCACGCATCGGGCCGTGCTGCAGACATGCCACGCATCGGGCCGTGCGGCAGACATGCGACGCATCGGGCCGTGCGGCAGACATGCGACGCATCGGGCCGTGCGGCAGACATGCGACGCATCGGGCCGTGCGGCAGACATGCGACGCATCGGGCCGTGCGGCAGACATGTGACGCATCGCCATGAGGCAGACATGCCACGCATCGGGCCGTGTGGCAGACATGTGACGCATCGCCATGAGGCAGACATGCCACGCATCGGGCCGTGTGGCAGACATGTGACGCATCGCCATGAGGCAGACATGCGACGCATCGGGCCGTGCGGCAGACATGTGACGCATCGCCATGAGGCAGACATGCGACGCATCGGGCCGTGTGGCAGACATGCGACGCATCGGGCCGTGTGGCAGACATGCGACGCATCGCCATGAGGCAGACATGCCACGCATCGGGCCGTGTGGCAGACATGTGACGCATCGCCATGAGGCAGACATGCCACGCATCGGGCCGTGTGGCAGACATGCGACGCATCGCCATGAGGCAGACATGCCACGCATCGGGCCGTGTGGCAGACATGTGACGCATCGGGCCGTGCGGCAGACATGCCACGCATCGGGCCGTGCGGCAGACATGCCACGCATCGGGCCGTGTGGCAGACATGTGACGCATCACCATGAGGCAGACATGCCACGCATCGGGCCGTGTGGCAGACATGCCACGCATCGGGCCGTGTGGCAGACATGTGACGCATCGCCATGAGGCAGACATGCCACGCATCGGGCCGTGCGGCAGACATGCCACGCATCGGGCCGTGTGGCAGACATGTGACGCATCGCCGTGCGGCAGACATGCCACGCATCGGGCCGTGCTGCAGACATGTGACGCATCGCCATGAGGCAGATTCTCTTGCTCAGAATGCCTTCATGAGTAAACATATTTGCATAAGTAGCTGAGCGACATGAATTATGGTTCTTCTTCCTTGGCATTTGCCAGCTGCCTTATGCCGCTTGGATGGGGAGTGATATATGTGTGGAGATCAGGTGGCAGGGAGCAGGACGGGGGGTGGGGGTGGGGGTGGAAATGGGGGGATAAAAGGCCACAGCCAGTTCCCAAATGCTTGTGGCCGCGACCCCCCGAGGCCCGCCAGCGCCTGCCTGACCACAGCCGGGGACTAAGACAACACACATGTACACTTGACCTTGAAGTGAGCAGCGTGGACGGCATGTGCGTGTTCTGTCCTGACGACGGACACGACGGGGAAATGTGCCGAATTAGCGAGGTTGTCTGTAACGCACGGATTAGACCGTAGAAACAGGAGGAAAACATTCCCTCTACTTCCAACGCCTTCATTTAACTGCAACACAGAATAAATAAAAGAGTGCAACCGATGAGTGTTTCACGCTGCAGCCTCACAACTACATGATTAAAGAGAAATGTGTTTTGTCATACTTCGACCAATCCGAAGCCAAATTAGCCGTGCTTTGTGCTCTGCTTTGACGAAACCAGGATAATTATTGTAAAGGTCAGCTGGAGAGTAATCAAATCATCCTCCGCAATGTTCATTCTGCAAATCCACTGTCATGCCTCCTGATATCTACCTCTGGTGCTATGCTGGTGATTCGAGTCAATTAGAGGTGTGCTTCTGAATTTCGTTAGTGTCTGGATGAAAAGGCGAAAGCTGTCAGTCAAAAGGCCACTCTGGCTGTGTATCAGGGGGGCTGCAAAGGGCTCTAAACCTGTATTTGTATGAATAAAAATGAAGGGATTTAGGAGCAGACTGTTTCTTCTGCAGACTTGTCAGAAAGCTGACCTTCGCTGCAGCAGAGGGGGCTGATGGGAGAGGAGGGCGGAAGGCAAGAAGGGAAGATTGGAGAGTCGGAGGCTCAGTGACTTCTGCATAAAAAGGTCCAACTGGAAAGAAAAAAAGCAGGTGAGCAGGAAATGAAATATATTTCAGGATGAAAGGCTGTTGTCTGCACTCTTTTACTCTCTGAGGTATAGTCAAGCTATGAAATAAATCCACAGAATTATTCAACAAGAGACGGACAGATTTGTCTGTTTGATGACAATCCTTCATGGGAAAGACCTCCTGTCAACGTCCAGTCAGACACAAAGGCTCAATCTGCAGCGCAAACCACCTTTCACATGCTAACACACCAAATACATAAAGCTCTATAACATACTTATATTTAGGGGTTCATAGCGGGAGGTCTGATTTTACACAGCAACTACTTAAATCTTAAACACAGTTTGTCCCTTTCAGTTGCTGTTTTTAATTCCAGTGTGCAGTAGATGAGACATAACACGGTTATTTATGTCAGCACAACTGCTCCTGGTCCATTCAGCCAACTGGTCACCAACCAGCTCTCATTAAGCCCGATCATATGTTGAGGATAAGAGAACAGATTCAAATCAAAACAGTAATAAAACAGAGAATCTTCGGGTTTATCGATACACATCTCAGTGCCTGGCTCATTTACAGATCACAGTATGCTTTTTTCAAATCTACAGGCAAAACAAAAACACCAAGAAACCTTTTGTCATCTACTGCAAGAAATATCAACAGAGGAAAAAATGGCTCATTGGCTGATAATTCAAAATGCTAAAGTCAATAAGAAAAAAGCCCCTCTGTCAATACGTCAGTTATAGAAAGGTTGTCACCCTTGCGTATTCTCCATGTGAGTCTTATCACAGGTTTCAGAGCCATGCTCACGTCGGCCTTTACAGCCCTGAAAGACGTGATAGAAAACTTTGGTCCGGGACTGAACTAATGCTTGCGTCAGTACATGTCTTCTTGTATTTGGAGAATAAAGTACGCCGTGCGTCCCTCACTGCTCCACCCTGTAAAACTCGAATCGGAGGGCTTCTGCCCGGCTTTATTATTTAAACTCCAAACATGATCTGTGTACCGCTGTGTTTTAGGAGTTTAAAAAGAACCTGTGCACGACAGCAAAAACACAACTTTCTCTGCAGGCCAGTACACATTTAAAGACAGATGCTGGCCACAAAGCTGTGGAAAGCACTCAATTATGTGGGCCTAATGAGGTTAGGGATGGGGCATTAGATATCAGGCTCAATCCAAACCGTTCCATTTAAATCAGAGGGAAGACTCCTGCGTCCTGGGACTGATTTGCCTGGCTGACTGAGCAAGGTGGAGCTGAGGCATTACAGCACATGGTCCGTCGCTGGCCCGGCTCCTTTGACTGTGCTCTCATTGTTTGGGAGGCCAGAGAGGACCTGATATTTTCCAAGACTTTAAGAAAACTTTTTTTTTTTTTTTTTCCTGCCTTCAGAAAAGAGAGACAACACTTCCTTTCCCACAACAATTTATCTCTCTGCTTGACAAGACTCCCTGCTATATTTACCCAACTAAAATTGCAGATGATATACTTCCAGCTGCAGCGCTCTCCAGCTATGGCACATGGTGCTGTCAATCACAGCATTTACAACAGAGGAGCCCCGCCGGAGCAGTGAAACCCTCGACCAGACCGAGGAAGATGGAGAGAGAGAGAAAACGAGAGCAGAAAGACAGAGAGGGCTGAGAAACCTTGTGGGGACTGATTCATACTTCCTTTGCTGGTTGGCTGTTGTTGTTAGAGGGAGCAGATACACACCACCCTGCATGGAATTACTGGGCTTTCATTAAGCAGACAGCTGGGCCACTGCGAAGCCTCAAAGCAGCAGCAAAACAGCCCACCCGCAAGAATTCCCACCAAAATCTAGTGTTTCTGTATGAGGCAGAGCTACACAGATCTAATAGGCTGCTGCAAAAACAAAACAAATTGATCAGCCTCTGAAGCTGCAGCGCTGCTGCGGTTATTTGATCTGCGTTTGGGCTCTCATCAGGGCACGGACGTAATGTTGGAGGGGCCGGGGGCACCAGAGATTTGGGCTTAAGGATCGAACAAGGCCTTCCAACATCCTTGACATGAACTCATTACTTCATGCAAATGCCTTACAAAAAAAAAAGAAAAGAAAAGAAAACTGAAAAAAATTATATTTCTTTTTAGACTTCCATTGTGGTCAAATACAGTAATGGTGATGGAGTCAGTGGGGTTAGAGGAGCGCAGACTTCGGGTGATTTGATGGCTGAAGTGATGGGGTTGTGGGGAGAGGGAGAGGAAAGGGGAGGGTGAAGCAGAGCGCTGGATTACTCCTCAGCCAGCAGTGCCTGTCCATCTCAGTGGCAGAGGGATTCCCTGGAGGGAGGCAGCACGGTGGGGGCTTAGTTCTGCACAGCTCCATGTGTTGCGTCTCTCCCAGCGCTCACAACGTCTACAACTGGAGTCGGAGGGCTGTGGGAGCTGCCAGGACTCTCATTGCAAAGGCATGACAACATGCAGGATTGACCTCAGAGCCAGCTTGGTTCTCTCAGAAGAGGGGGAGGGGCTTTCAGAGGGCACTGCTGCCTTTACAGACATTTGGACCCGCACACGATCGTCCACCATCCTCAGTAATATTGTGATTAAGCTAGAGAAAGTCCATTTTCTATCCTAGCCAATGGTGAAATAAGTCACAATTATGAGAGCAAGTTTTACAAGTCTGGTCTCCAAATGTTGGAACAGTAAAGCTGAATCTTATACTGAACGTCAGACTACTCCTGAACCAGAACCTCTCCTCCACCGTGATGGACCTTCAGCTGGCAGCGCTGTCCGAGGCCTCAGAAGAGGAGATGATCCTCAGTGTGGTTCCAGTTTATTACTGTAATTATTGCCTATGAACTAACAATGATTTTTATTCGGGCTGGGTCGATGCAGATGGCTGAGGGTCATCACAGCGAGACCAGCGTCGTGACCCGAGGAACTCTCAGACACCTGACAAAGTCTGCAGGCAGTTGAACCAATACTCTAAATACATTTTCTGACCTCCCCAAACTCAGCGTTATTTAAGAGAAGTGAATCACATCATTTTAATGTCTTCAGTCAGTATGAAGTGTGTCCTGGGGAGAGCAGCGCAGGAGATGCACACCGTGATGTTTTTAACTGGCAGCATGCTGACTGGCGAGGGTGAGACAGGTTTTAATCACTACAAGGGATGCAGCTGCAGCATGCAGGCTGGCTGCAGTAAGAGTGATGCAGCTGCAGCGTGCAGGCTGGCTGCAGTAAGAGTGATGCAGCTGCAGCGTGCAGGCTGGCTGCAGTAAGAGTGATGCAGCTGCAGCGTGCAGGCTGGCTGCAGTAAGAGTGATGCAGCTGCAGCGTGCAGGCTGGCTGCAGTAAGAGTGATGCAGCTGCAGCGTGCAGGCTGGCTGCAGTAAGAGTGATGCAGCTGCAGCGTGCAGGCTGGCTGCAGTAAGAGCAGTAAGAGTGAGGTAGCGGCGGCGTGGCTGCTACCAGGGATGACAGGAGGAGAGCTCAGTGAGCAATGTGAACTGTGAATGCAGCTCTGCATGTATAATATGAAAACTATGAACTATGATGATCAAACAGAAATCCTGAATTTTGTGTTGATACATTTCGCCACAAAAATGAGACACAATTTATTGGAAGGAGCCGTAAAGGTTGAGGAGGATGAATCTTCAGTCATTCACATGATGTGTTACATACAGTGTATGAGAACTGACCAATGAGGTAACACTTAAAGATTTAAAAATGTCAGGCATGAAAGAAGTCCAACAGGATTTCATGACACCCAGAGGGATCCAATTTCTTGTTTGGACCCAGACGCAGACCAAAGTCACGTGAATTTAAAATTTCCTATCAAGCGAAAGCAGCAAATGTTTCCAGATGAGCAGCTGCGACCTGCAGATGTTGGACTCGTTATAATAATGATGATAATAATAATAATAATCAAAACATTTGCAGGTTGTTTTCCTGTCAGTCGATTTATTCACAAATTGTTTGAGTTGTGATGAAAAGGATGAAACTCGTCCTGTTCCCTGAACCGTGTGGATTTCTGATACTTTCCAATGTGAAGTATTAAACCATGAATCATGTTCGTAGCAGCAGCTCTGCTCAACAACTGCCAGAACTGGAACCAGCCGAAGGTCATGACTTACATCATGTCTCTTATAACTCTAATGAAAAGTGGCATCTTTAACATTGGTCAGCCCAACTATCGACACACACCAGCTCTTATGTTCTACCTAAATTATAAATCATCAAAGATGTCTCTGTGCACACACCCGGACTGCTACCCAGTGGTTCCCCGTCAGTGTGTTGGGAGGTTGCCTCGTAGAACTGGAGTTACATCCAGTAACTATTATTTGTCATGTGACTGAAGGTCTCTGAGTTTAATGAGCGTCCGGCCGGCGTCTCACTCACACAGCTGCAGCAGAGCGGAGGACGGAGACGGGTCGGCACACTGTTACTCCACAACAATAAAAAAGTGCAATAAAAGCCCCAAAGTTAAGCTTTCAATGGACAAACCTCGACCCCAAAGCGACGAAAATCAGATCAAAATATCTGAATTTTCAAAACCTGTATCTGCCAAAAGCAGCAAGGATGCTAACATGAGCTAACTGATCAGGCTAGCAGTCCAACCCAGAGCTGTCCCCCCAACAACCACAGGAAGACAGGGTTTCATTCATGGTGGCGGTCAGAGATGAATTATACAAAAGAAAAAGTTTCTTCATGAGTCTTTGTTAATGTGAAATGTTAATGTGAAGGTCTGCAAAGTACAGACCTTCATCAAAATGGTGTTCCAGTAACAGCAGGGAAAATAAAGGCGTTGGAGCAGAGCAATATACTTTTCTGTATCTAAGATAAATGTTGAACACCAGGTTACATTTTTCTTCTTGTAATGAGGACATTTTAATAAAAGTACCATACAGCAACGGGACACTGTGGGATGTCTTAAAGTGATCCACTGAAGAAAACCAGCGTGAGGTGCTGCAAGGTAATATTAAAAAGTTTGAAAGGCCAAATATATTTGTCAGTGGAAATGTCGTGAACACCCCTGATCACATATCTTTCATATACTCTGAGAACTCCCAGAGGTTCATCCAGGTAAAACAAGGAAAATAGAAAGACCAAAAAAATACCGTGACAGAATCACACTTCACTTCAAAGTTACTAATTTAATACGTATTATTACAGATTACAGCTGCTTTCACATCTGTTCTATTTTGTGCAGTTCCAATTAAAGCCAGCAGAATATTTCATTCCAGTTTTGGTTGAAATAACAAGTTTTGACTGTTGCATGTCACCACCAATATTTACCTGGAGGTTGTGTGTATCCGACAGCAACCGGCCGGTTCAAAAAACTCAGGGGGAGCCAGCATGTCACTGTTTTTAACATCTGTCTGTTTGGGTCGGTTCATTCAGGCTGGTGTTGGAAGCTGTCAGTCAAACAGTTTGATCTGCGGTGTTCAGACCGGGTTCAGACCGGTTGGGTTCAGACCGGGTTCAGACCGGTTGGGTTCAGACACCGGGTTCAGACCGGTTGGGTTCAAACCGGTCGGGTTCAGACCGGGTTCAGACCGGTTGGGTTCAGACACCGGGTTCAGACCGGGTTCAGACCGGTCGGGTTCAGACCGGGTTCAGACCGGTCGGGTTCAGACTGATCGGATCTCATCACCTCACACACACTCACCTGGTATGCTGTTGAGAATGTCCTTGAGGTGACTGAAGCTGTGCAGTAGCGGGTCCTGCTCCTCATCCTGGGCAGAGACATGCATCAGCATCAACACGTACAAACCATTGATTATTATTATGATTATTATTATGATTATTATTATTATTATCTTCTGCCTCTGACGAAGTGCCCAACCTGCTGACTCATGATTGACACAACTTATTACAGTATATTTTAATAGTTCCACTCAAGCCAATAGTCATTTTGATATTGTTAGTGAATCTAACCTCAACTAGTGTTTTATCTCGGCTAACTCTGACCCCATAAAAGACAACAAGATCAGTTAATTAATCAAACATTTCCACCCCAAACGTGTCAAATTCAGGACAAAGTCTCTGCAGCTGTTTAATGCACCCGACCTGAACTAGGTATGCTAACGTTGGAGGCTCTGCTGCTGGTCTGCTGAGGTGCACACGTAAATGAACAAGTTGACTACTTCAACTGCCTCCGTCCAGCCCTGAGACCGTGATCACAGGAAACAGCTCAGCTCAACCTTCCCCCTGGTTTCCTATTGCAGCAGTCAGCCTCCCCATCAGTGAGCACTTGTGCTGTACTTACGAGGGGAGTGTGAGTATTCCATCTGGAGTTCCTCTTTATCGCTCCGACCACCGTGCTGATTTCACCCTGGATGATGTGGATGTTCTTGTCCATCCTGCTGCTTTCCTGGTGGGGAAAAAAAGAACAGGAGACGGTCAATGATGTCCAGAAGTCAGGGCAGGACGAGTTCCCTTCAAGTTAGGGCTGAGCAATATGGACAAAAATACTAATTTTATATATATATATATATATATATATATATATAGTGTATCCGGAAAGTATTCACAGCGCTTCACTTTTTACACATTTTGTTGTTACAGCTTTATTCCTAAATGGATTAAATTCATTTTTTTCCTCAAAATTCTACACGCAATATCCCATAATGACAAAGTGAAAATAGTTTGTTTAACATTTTTGCAAATCTATTAAAAATAAAGAACGAAAATATAACACGTACATAAGTATTCACAGTCTTTGCTCAATACTTTGTTGAAGCACCTTTGGCAGAACTTACAGCCTCAAGTCTTTTTGAGTATGATGCTATAAGCTTGGCTCCTATTCTTGGGCAGTTTCTCCCGTTCTTCTTTGCAGGACCTCTCAAGCTCCATCAGGTTGGATGGGGAGCGTCGGTGCTCAGACATCTTCAGATCTCTAAAGAGATGTTCAATCGGGTTCAAGTCTGGGCTCTGCCTGGGACACTCAAAGACATTCACAGAGTTGTCCCGAAGACATTCCTTTGTTATCTTGGTTGTGTGCTTCGGGTCGTTGTCCTGTTGGAAGATGAACCTTCGCCCCAGTCTGAGGTCCAGAGCGCTCTGGAGAAGGTTTTCATCAAGGATGTCTCTGTACATTGCTGCATTCATCTTTCCCTCCATCCTGACTAGTCTCCCAGTTCCTGCTGCTGAAAAACATCCCCACAGCATGATGCTGCCACCACCATGCTCCACCGTAGAGATGGTGTTGGCCAGGTGATGAGCGGTGCCTGGTTTCCTCCAAACATGACGCTTGGCATTCAGGCCAAAGAGTCCAATCTTTGTTTCATCAGACCAGAGAATTTAGTTTCTCATGGTCTGACAGTCCTTCAGGTGTCTTTTGGTAAACTCCAGGTGGGCTGTCATGAGCCTTTTACTGAGGAGTGGCCTCCGTCTGGCAACTCTACCATACAGGCCTGCTTGGTGGAGTGCTGCAGAGATGGTTGTCCTTCTGGAAGGTTCTCCTCTCTTCACAGAGCAACGTTGGAGCTCTGTCAGAGTGACCATCGGGTTCTTGGTCACCTCCCTGACTGAGGCCCTTCTCCCCCGATCGCTCAGTTTGTCCGGGGGGCCGACTCCAGGAAGAGTCCTGGTGGTTCAAACTTCTTCCATTTACAGATGATGGAGGCCACTGTGGTCATTGGGACCTTCAATGCTGCAGAAATGTTTCTGTAACCTTCCCCAGATCTGAACCTCCATACAATCCTGTCTCGGAGGTCTACAGACAATTCTTTGGACTTCATGTCTTGGTTTGTGCTCTGACATGTCCACTGTGGGACCTTATATAGACGGTGTGTGTCTTTCCAAATCATGTCCAATCAACTGAATTTACCAGGTGGACTCCAATCAAGTTGTAGAAACATTTCAAGGATGATCAGTGGAAACAGGAAGCACCTGAGCTCAATGTTGGGTGTAATGGAAAAGGCTGTGAATACTTATGTACATGTGATTTTTTTTTTTTTTTTTTTTTTTTTTTTTCGTTTTTGATTTTTAATGGATTTGCAAAAATTTCAAAACATTTTTATTTCACGTTGTCATTATGGGGTATTGTGTGTAGAATTTTGAGGGAAAATTAATTTAATACATTTTGGAATAAATCTGTAATATAACAAAATGTGTAAAAAGTGAAGCGCTGTGAATACTTTCCGGATATATATATAAATTAATTAATAGAAGAGCTAGAACAGTCTGTTTAGTTCAGAAAACTCTAACTCTCCTCTGGAGGCCCACCAGGCAGATAAAAGCACTCAATTTAGGCAGAGACACGTTTTCATAGTTTATGGGATTAAATTCAAAGTGGCAGAAATGAGTGAACAACTCATATTTTCACTTTCTCCTTTTAATTGAGATGCAGAAACTAAAATACTTGTTGAATTCTTCTCAACTTGTTTTGAGGTACAAAACCAAAATGGACAGAGGCCGATAGGAGAAACAGGAGAAACCAGATGTGTTTGTCCTCCAGCTGTGGGCGGGGCTGCTGCTGCAGCTTATTGAACACACTCACTTATTTTTACACTGTGCTGCCTTCAAAATAAAAGTTCCCTAATTGGACTAGTGCCGTTATCAAGATATTAATTTGTTTTGTCCCTGTTAAAACTAATCGCACCATCATTGTAAACAATATAATATGGCACACCTAGAGAATATAACCGTGTTTGAACAACGTATTCAACATTTATAGTTCACCTACACAAATACTTTCAACGGCATCAAAAAGATGCTGGAATATAGCAGGAATGATTTTGAATAACTGCAGAGTGCCTCCAGTCCAGGAGAATAACTACATCATATGACATGAAACAATAAAAAAAAACACCGTTGTGATTCCTGACCCGTTTAACCAGCATCAGTCCAGAGAGTTTGGGAGAGGATTTATTTCTTTTAGTCCCTGATGAGCTGTTTAGTGTGTATCTGAACATTAATAATTTCCCCTCGGGGATTAATAAAGTAACTACCTAACCTAACCTAACCTAATAAACCACGACTGTGGGCAGGAAATGTGACAGTTGTTTCGTCTTTTTTTATATATATTTCCAAAACAGGAACTTTTGTCTGCTTCTGCCAATGAGATTACCAAACCCTGTCTAACCAGGGCTGTCGTGCTATTCTTGAAGTTACGGCGCTCCCTCGTGACATCCGCTGGATTAAAGAGTGTTTTACACGTGATTGGGTCCTCAAGCACGAAGAACTTGGGAGAGAAATAAAAATTCGGCGGAGCATCGTTCTGTTGTTTTCACCAAGTCAGCTGTCGCTGCTGTTGCAGCTATAAACAGAAGAGACAGATCTATATCTAGATTTATTAATGTTTTAGAGCCAAACGACCCGCTCATATTCAAGAGATCACTAATGTGGGGATAAATTAACTGAACATCCTCCACGTCCAGTCTCATAAAATCCTAAAATGCCATACTGTCCTAGCGGCACCGGTTGATGGTCAAACCCAATAATCAGTCAGTCAACCTCTGATTTAAAAGCTACCGATGTCTCATACCTGCTTTTAATTTAAGGGGAAACCAACACAGCAGACAACCTGATCCAAAGGGACAAACAGGAGCTCATATTTGCAGGTCATCAGCATCCTGAAGTAAATATTGTTAACTGTATCAAAAGAAGCAGGTGAGTAAATACTTTTAATTGTACCAATATTTATAATAAACAATAATAATCTTGCAGAGAACCCGTGTTACCCAATAAAAGTAATCCAAATGCATTATGGTGCAAACATCCCTATGGGACAGCACGCATGAATCAATTCAGTGGAAAGTGTACGAACTGTCACCCTGAAAGACACGTCGGATCTACGAAGCCAACGGCACATCTCCATGTCGGCCTCCACGACGCCTGGAACCAATATGGATAACCAAACACAATCACAACCACATGCTGTTCATATTTGACTGGCACGATGGCGCAAAATGGTTGGATTAACCTCGTTCCTCGTGTCATGGAAGTCATGCTAGATAATACTCTCACTTCCCAGGAAGATGTGCGAGTGGAGAGGCCACATTATTTTAAATTCAGGCTAAGCAGCCGATTGGAAATCCTCCACAGATGAAGGTACGGCAGGTGGAGGAGAGCGTGGGGACACGGCGGCGGGCTTACCGCTGGTAATACTCAAGTCCAGGCTGAGCCAGAGACGTTGAGCTGCCGTCTGATATTATATTATTAAACATAATACAGCTGCCCGGCGTACAGCCAGTGAATATAACATGAGATAATGTGACAGTTGAATAACTCTGCAGAAAGAACAACACACGCTGTGAGACCGACTCTCACATAGAACCAGGAACCAGGAACCAGGAACCATCTCCACCACCGATGGGGACATCACTATATGATGTCATGTAACGTCATGGCTACCAGGAAGTTCATCATGTATTTCTTCCATTCTCATCTTAAGGAGCAGTGGACAGTTACCTCAGAGACTAAAGCTCTGAGACAGAGAGACAGAGAGAGACAGACAGAGAGAGAGAGAGAGACAGAGAGACAGACAGAGAGAGAGAGAGAGACAGAGAGAGAGAGAGAGAGAGAGAGACAGAGAGAGAGAGAGAGACAGAGAGAGACTGTGAGACAGAGAGAGAGAGAGAGAGAGAGTGAGACATGTGAGACATGTGAGGTTCATTCATCATCTCGCCCCAAATCCCTTGTTTCCATCTCTTCACTATCTTCACAATAACAGATAGTTTTTAAACAATATCCTGTAAGGTGAGTTTCTTGTTTTTTTTACACATGATGCTCATGAAGGTCATGATGCTCATGAAGTTCATGATGCTGCTCATGAAGGTCATGATGCTGCTCATGAAGTTCATGCTGCTCATGAAGTTCATGATGCTGCTCATGAAGGTCATGATGCTGCTCATGAAGTTCATGATGATCATGAACTTCATGATGCTGCTCATGAAGTTCATGCTGCTCATGAAGGTCATGATGCTGCTCATGAAGGTCATGATGCTGCTCATGAAGGTCATGATGCTGCTCATGAAGGTCATGATGCTGCTCATGAAGGTCATGATGCTGCTCATGAAGGTCATGATGCTGCTCATGAAGGTCATGATGCTGCTCATGAAGTTCATGATGCTGCTCATGAAGGTCATGATGCTGCTCATGAAGTTCATGATGCTGCTCATGAAGGTCATGATGCTGCTCATGAAGGTCATGATGCTGCTCATGAAGTTCATGATGCTCATGAAGTTCATGATGCTGCTCATGAAGGTCATGATTCTCATGAAGGTCATGAATCACTGCATATTGTAAATCTGACCTCCTGCTCTCCTCTCAGAGGTGATTGACAGCTGATAAGAAGCAGCTGAATGTCTCAATATCACAAATAAAGAAACCACCAATCACATTTCAAAACAAATCGTCACGTGTTGAATATGAATCGTTCTGCAATGCAACGTTACATCATCTCTGGTGAACTATGAGCCTTCAGGAACACGGAGATCATCTGCTGATGGTTTATTGGAGGTTTCTTAGCAACGGACAGAAGAAAACTGGAGATTCAGAACAAACTATCTGTTAGATATCAGCTCAATTAACACTTTTAAAAGAAAGATAAAAACACATCTGTTTACTTCAGCTTTTAACTAGCTGCTCCTGAACTACCGCGCCTTTAAAATGCATAGTGTTTATTTTATATTTTAACTCTATTTGTGTTTAATTTGATGCATTTGATCTGTTCTCATGTATCTTCAATGTCTTTTCTATATTTTAAATGTTCCTTTATATCTGTTTATATATATATTTATATATATATATATATAAATATATATATATTTATATATATATTTATATATATATATAAAACTAAATATATATTTATATATAAATATCTGTTTCTATGTGAAACACTGCAGGTGATTTTCTTACTGTGAAGCACTTTAATCTGCATTTCTTGTATGAAAGGTGCTCTACAAATAAAGTTTATCATTATTGTTATTATTATTATCATTATTGTTATTATTATCATTGTTATTATCATTATCATTGTTATTATCATTATTATTATTGTTATTATTATTATCATTGTTATTATCATTATTATTGTTATTATTATTGTTGTTATTATTGTTGTTATTATTATCATTGTTATTATCATTATTATTATTATTATCGTTGTTATTATTGTTGTTATTATTATCATTATTATTATTATTATTATCATTGTTATTATTGTTGTTATTATTATCGTTGTTATTATCATTATTATTGTTATTATTGTTGTTGTTATTATCATTATTATTGTTATTATTGTTGTTGTTACTATCATTATTATTGTTGTTATTATTATCATTGTTATTATCATTGTTATTATTGTTGTTATTATTATCGTTGTTATTATCATTATTATTATTGTTATTATTATTGTTATTATTATTATCATTGTTATTATCATTATTATTGTTATTATTATTGTTGTTATTATTATCATTGTTATTATCATTATTATTGTTATTATTGTTGTTGTTACTATCATTATTATTGTTGTTATTATCATTGTTATTATCATTGTTATTATTATTGTTATTATTGTTGTTATTATTATCGTTGTTATTATCATTATTATTATTGTTATTATTATTGTTATTATTATTATCATTGTTATTATCATTATTATTGTTATTATTATTGTTGTTATTATTATCATTGTTATTATCATTATTATTATTATTATTATCGTTGTTATTATTGTTGTTATTATTATCATTATTATTATTGTTATTATCATTGTTATTATTATTGTTGTTATTATCATTGTTATTATCATTATTATTGTTGTTGTTATCATTATTATTGTTATTATTGTTGTTGTTACTATCATTATTATTGTTGTTATTATTATCATTGTTATTATCATTGTTATTATTATTGTTATTATTGTTGTTATTATCATTATCATTGTTGTTATTATCATTGTTGTTGTTGTTGTTGTTGTTGTTATTATTGTTATTAAATCAACACAACATCGCGCTAACAGACAGATGCTGAGATGTAGCACGGTGCTAACCGGCTAATTAGATTAGCTCGTGTCCATTAAGAGACAACTGGTTGACAGTCAGTCGGGATTGAAGGAAAACATGACGACAATACGCCTTTATTATTATTATTATTGTTGTTGTTGTTGTTGTTGTTGTTATTAATATCTATGAACATGCTGTCGTGTTTGTATGAACAGGAGCGATCAGCTGACAGCGGAGCTAGCTGGCTACACATGCTAGCGCGTCCCCCGGCTGGAGGTGTTTGTCCTCTCAGTGTGTCCTCTCAGTGTGTCCTCTCAGTGTGTCCTCTCAGTGTGTCCTCTCAGTGTGCACCCCGCTGGTCTGCTGAGGAACATCTTACCTGTTCGTGGCTGCTGCTTCGTGAGGATCTGCTGGAGCTAATGCAGCTAGCAGGCTAGTCGGCCAACGGTGACCGAAGAAGACCGAAGTTCAGTTTCACGACACGAAGAGACGAAGTAACGAAGTGGGACATCCCTCTGGAGGACAGCGGCATGTGTCCCAACACTACTGGTCCACGGAGGCCCCGGTGAGATGCTCCATCGCGGAGGACCGTGAGCTCTTCCAGTAGCACTCAGTAGCCGCTCCGCTAAACAGTGACGTGGAAAGGCTCTGCGCTCTCAACCTACCGTGATCCGTACAGCTGTGATTGACACGCTTCGAGACGTATCTCTCTGTGTCATATACGGCTTTAAGATACACGTGTGAATCAAATAATCACACTTTAAGTAATATTAGGGATTGTAATGTTTTTATAATGATATAAAATGACTAAAACAAGAACATTACTTGTGTTACAGAGAGATCAGGGCGGGACCAAAGTAGTAGTAGGGAAACAAGGTAGGTTGCGCTGCGTTGATGACGAAAGCAAGTCTGATTTCCATGGAGGAAGCCTCCTCAATGTAGTCCCACTGTGACGTCAGTCTGTCGTTATTTGTATATATTAAAACAAAAAAAGCCTAAAGCCTTATGATTCTGATCTGCATTTTATCTGTGCAGCATTATGATGTATTTTTCTGTCTTTTTATTTTAAATCTTTTTCCCTTTCTCTGTTATCTTTCTTGAAACTATAATGCCAACAAATATGAAAATATTCTGAAACATTTGCACATTTTTAAGTTTTATTTTTTTAAGCTGAAATCTCTAATTTCCTGTAAACGTTCTGGCCGTGCTGCAACACGCTGCTGTGATGTGTTCAGCTGCGTCTTATTTGCTGTAACTATCCTTGAGATGTGTCTGGAACTTCATAATTTACATTGCATGTCAAAAAAACAAACACCAACACATGAACTCCAAGGAACTCTGTTGTAGGGACCTTTAATGTTCAGTTAAAATCAGTATAATTGAATTATAACTAAATTGAAGTGAACTCACTGTAGACCTCCAAAGGGTTGAGGTGAGCCTCACATCTGGGAGAGAGTTCATATCCTTTTTGAAAGCTTTGAGTTCTCCGAAGAGCACGATGGCCTCAATAATCATGAATAGAAATAAGTTTTCAAGGATAGGGAGATGGGTCAGAACCAAAACCTCCTCCAGACAGTCCAACACTCTGCTGGGGTTTTAAGTAAAAAAAAAAAGAAACTGGTGTTTCTCAACTAGTGGGTCATGACCTAAAAGTGGGGATGCATGGTTACAGCATGGGACACCGTGTGCACCGTAGGCTTGGTGTTTAACTGGTTAAGTCGTTAAAAAGCACCGTTGCTAGGCAACACCAACGTGAACGGCGTCTAGAAGCCACAGAGGCTAACAGTTTATCAAGCTAACAGTAACTAGAAAGACACAGAGGGAAAAGATGAGGCCGTCGGGAAGGTCAACATGTTCTTCAGATGTAGGCTGTTATCTAAGTTATGACGACAAAACTCTACGTGAATAAAACTACAATATATCAGCTGAACATCCAACCAAACATGAACTTCCATGACCTCTGACCTTTCTGTAAACAAACACGTCACAACTCGTGAACTCGAGGCTGATAGAAAACTGAGTTGTGACGTGGTGAACACCACCAGGGGGCGCCGCTCATACGCACTCTTCTTGTGAATACGACAACGTCTGAACGCAGCAAAAGTCCCCGAGCTCCTCACCTCCTGTTGTCCAGGTTCCAGTCTGCTCAGAAGAAGAGTCATAAAAAAAAGGATGAAACCATGAACTTGTAAGCAGAAAGTCGAACGTCGAAAGGTTGTAAAAATGTAAAGCCGACGGTCCGATGGCCAGAAGCATTCATGTCTGTGTCTGCTTTGTATTGGGTCGGTGGTCCAGGCTGCAGTCCAATGATATCTTATCTGTCTCTGTGGAGTCAAACCCATTTGCTCAATACACAGTACGGTTCTGTGTTTAAAGCAGGTACAATGTACCTGAGCCAGACCTCTGTTTGCTCTCTGCAAACTGTTTGATCACCTGTGGGATTTGTAATTGCAATACTTCATCTGCAAATATAGGCAAGTGATTTTTTTTTTCCATAGTAGCAGATACACGTGTGTCTCGAAGGCAATAACAGCACTTTGCTTTATATGTTTGTCATGTACATATACATTTGTAATATTCTACCTACTAAAAAAAAAACAGTACGTCTGTAAAACAAACACACAGACTGATTTACAGTAAATATCGCTGCCTAAAGAACCAACGTTACTCATCAAAGAAATAATAACTTTCTATGAAATTGTCTTTAATAACCCAGACTTTGTGTTGCATGTCCTCCTTCACACCCCCGGGTCTCCGTCCTGTCTCTGTTCAGCTGCACAGCAAACAACTGCATTTCTGTGGATTTCTAACTAAATCATCCCAACTAAAAATGAATGATGTCAGTCTATTCATCATTAATTACAGAGAAGAAAATATGAGACATTCTTTCATTTACAACAGTTTCATTTTCACTCATTATGGAAAGATGGAGAAACCTGACTTTATCTAATATTTTGTAATAATAATAATAATAATAATAATAATAAACATTCGGGTGGCACGGTGGTGCAGTGGTGAGCACTGTCACCTCACAGCAAAAAGGTTCCGGGTTTGAATCCGGTCCTGGGCCTTTCTGTGCGGAGTTTGCATGTTCTCCCTGTGCTTGCGTGGGTTCTCTCCGGGTTCTCCGGCTTCCTCCCATCATCCAAAAACATGCACCTCAGGTCAGGTTACCTGGCGCCGAGCTAGTGGCAGCCTGCTGCAGCAGCTCCCCCCTGAGAGCCCCCCTGCTGTAGTGAAGACATTTCCCCTCGGGGATTAATAAAGTGAATAAAATAAAAAAAAAAGAAAGTGTTTTAAACCTGGAATATGCAGCAATCAGAGATTTCTGTTGCTGACAGACCAGAACTTCCCCGCAAACCACAAACGGACATTTTCACATTCTGTGTGGAAGTTTTAGTCATTAAAAGTAAAGAGATGGTGCTTCTAAAAAATGTAGTTGGTAGTTTTTGATGTTTGACTGAACTTCAGAGAGATAAACCTGAATCAGGTCCACATCTGCTGAGTGTTTTTACTCATCAGGTAGTTTCTGAGTGTCTTGGAGAACTTGTTCTGTGGATTCAGGCTGACTGTGTGTCTTCGTGTGATCCCAGACGGACTCCGTGATGTCGACATCAGGGCTCCACAAGCTTCAGGACTCCTTGTTCTTCATGTGGCAGTTCTGTATGACTCGGTGGGTTCGGCTGCTTCGTTCTGCAGCAGAATGAATGACCCGGTACTGCACGTCCCTCTGGAAGCCTCGAACACACCAACAGCTCCAGCTCACTAATGAGAGTTTAAATTAGCCACACAAGCCGCAAAGCAAAGATAATATCTCATCACATTTCTGGTATTGATTTTTTTCATTTTACAAAAATACATATTTAGATAAACAACTAAATAGGACTTACGGCCCTAAAGCCAGAACGACCGCTGTAATATTCCAGGAATCAACATGATTTTGAAGGAGTATGTGTGGCGGTTGTGTTCAGGGTCACATCTTGTCTCTGGGTATTGAGTGACTAGCTGCACAGTCAAATATGCAAACGTCTTTCATTTAGTTGCTGTGTTGTTGTTTTTTTAAACATTGCAATCGCTGAGAAGCATTGTGTCAATGTGGTCACAGGTGTAACAGAAAAACAAATACACCTGCATTTGATTTTTGGTCATTTTCATAGCGATCCTGCCGTGGTGGTCGGTTTTGCCGGCCTCTGGTTCCTCACTGTGTACACTCGTATCATATCTAACAGCTCACAGCTGTGTTAAGAATGTGTTAACACAAGTCAAACAAGTCTGATTAATAGGTCTCTTTGAATCAGGACAATTACGTCTCCGTACATTTCAATCTTCCAAGTCAAAGCACTGTCAGAGAAAAAAAGCAGCACCTTTGATTGCGTGTTGCTGCAGCATGTAAATCCTGCTTCTTCTCATGAGTGTAAATACATTGGCTGCCTGACTGTTGGTGTGTTTTTGAGGGAGACAGATAAAGGGACCGATTTGGGGTTCCCAGAGACAAAAGAGCCAATCATGTACCAGGAGCTGTGTGAAGTTGAAGAGTGCAACACCAGAACAACAACAACGGGTACTTTGCCTTTACTTTTAGATTTATTCAGAAGGCCTGGAGCTGATAAAACTCCTCAGTCGTGGACGATGTGTCCCACCCTCTGCACCATGTTCAGACCAACCATCATCCATCAGTGATGTCATCATCCATCAGTGATGTCATCGTTGGTTTGTGAACGTTATGAATCCTCCAGTTCAGATTCTGTTCGTCACCATCTTGCTAGTTCGGAGCGGTTCGGAGCAGGAAGTGACCATATTTGGACGAGCTGGGGGAGGAGCCAGCGGTGGATCTGACCGATCTGATCGGAAACCTGACGATACTACGTCCCACCCACCGATAGCTGTAACCTGACTGCACCACAGGCCTGTCAATCAAACAGACACGCCCCCAAAAACAGGTCTTCTTGAATCTTCTTTTCTAATGAATGAGGGATTATTTTCAGATGGACCTCCAGAAAACTAATAAGAAGGAGTGACTTTAGCTAACAACACCGAGATAACTGATGGACACATTTTATTCACTTTGGATTTGATGAGAGAAGTTGAATGGGAGTCTATGGAGCCGGAGGCTTTTTGGAGCCGACCTCTAGTGGCACTCGCTGGTATTGCAGCTGAAGACACTTCTGGATCGGAACCATTTTACAGAGCTGAAGCTACGAACTCTTTTATGAGGTCATGTGATGAGGTTCTAGTGCTACAGTGCTAGTATTGAGGTTGACCGGTTGGATAGAACAAACTCAACACTTTACCAACGAGACCAGGGTTGGAGTTTGTCAGAAAGTGACATGAATTACTTTAAAGAAACCTTTTTCGAACCACGTGGTTTTTCACGTCTGGCTGAGGTGAAACCTGACACTGAACCAGGCTCGTAGAGGACTGACAGGTGTTTGACTGGGTGGAGACTAAATGCTCCACTTATGGACACAGGAGGTCTTTACTGGCCGTGACCATCCAGTTATCCATCCATCATCTAGTCCCACTTGATCCTGTAGAGGATCACAGAACAGCTTTAGCTGTGTGTGTGTGTGTGAGCGAGTGAGTGTGTGTGTGTGTGGGAGAGGGGGGAGGGGGGGCACTAATCCATCACTTCCAACACACTTTATGTCTTTGCACTGTAGGAGGAGGTTGGACCACGTGGAGAAAAACCCACGCAGGTTTGAACCAACAACCTTCTTGTTGCTGACCAGGAAGCCACCATGACACCCAGCTGGTCACATCCTTCATCCTCTTTCTCTGAAGGATCAGGTGAGGAGTGGGACAGACAAACAGGAGACCCTAGAAAAATACTACTAATGAAATACATGTCCACAACTGGATCAGCTTTTAAAGTAACTGAGCACATGGTCGGTCGGTCGGTCGGTCAGTCTGTTGGTCGGTCGGTCGGTCGGTCGGTCGATTGTCAGTCGGTCGGTTGTCAGGCGGTCGGTCGGTCGGGCGGTTGGTTGTCAGTCGGTTGGTCGGGCGGTCGGGCGGTCGGGCGGTCGGTTGTCAGGCGGTCGGTCGGTCGGTTGTCAGGCGGTCGGTCGGTCGGGCGGTCGGTTGTCAGTAGGTCGGTCGGGCGGGCGGTCGGTTGTCAGTAGGTCGGTCGGTCGGTTGGTCGGTTGTCAGTAGGTCGGTCGGGCGGGCGGTCGGTTGTCAGTAGGTCGGTCGGGAGGGCGGGCGGTCGGTTGTCAGGCGGTCGGTCGGTCGGGCGGTCGGTTGTCAGTAGGTCGGTCGGGCGGTCGGGCGGTCGGTTGTCAGTAGGTCGGTCGGGCGGTCGGGCGGTCGGTCAACCGCTGACCACTGATGACTGCACTGTTTTCATCTCCTTATCTTTTACGGAGAGATTTTCTCAGCTCATCTCATCTAGAGCAACGACTCTCTTAAGTTTCCGGCTCAACCGACCAGTTCCTCAACACAACATAAACTTCTTCAGTTCACATGTTTGCTGCCAATCTGACATCGTTCAGTGATTGTAGAATATTTGTTAGACTGCTGCTTCAACTACTTTCAGTATTTCTAAAAGTATTTTTGATGAACTCCTAAACTGTAACTCTTCTGCAGCGAGCATGAATTTTGTTCTAACTTGCCAAATGACTTTTTCTCCCTCTCCAGGTGGCCTATAATCAGGCTTGTGTGACCACTATAAATAATAAGGCTACAGGCATGCAGGCTAGTGTGCTCTAAAGCACTGTTTCAGGGTCAGATTGATCACATGGACACCTGGTTTTATTTTGGATTAGATTTTGCTTGAACTTCGAAGTGAAATAAAAACACTGTAAAAAATGTGAATTTGCTTTGACAAAAGAAAAGAAAAGTCTTCATCTTTGTGATTCACCTGTCAGGTAAATAAAAGAGGAGGAAGCCAGCAGCGGAAAGAGATGGAGAAAGTGGAGAGGCATCGGGAGGGGGGTGGGGGGTGGGGGTGGTGGTGTCTGCACATCATTGTGTATGAACGTGTGCTCCATGTGTTGTAAAGAGTGAACGAGAGAGAGAAAGGGGCGGTCCTCCACAGTGGACCTGTCACACACAATATTTAGCATGAAGTCACCCCCCTCCACCCCATCCCTCCCTCCCTGTGCTCGGTGCGGGGATCAGACCTCACTCCTCCGCAGCCTTCATGTCTGACAGCACCGAGAGGAAGAAGAAGAAGAAGAAGAAGGAAAACGGACTTTTTGTTGACGCGCCGGAGCCCTTTGTGTCCATGTCACCGGGAAACCTGCGGCCAGGACACCCAGCAGCCCTCCGCCAAGCTCTCCGCCGCTCCCCCGGATTAATTTAACCAGACCGGGACTCCATGTAAGTCAAACTAACCGCACCCCCCCCCCCTCACCCCCCCCCTCACCCCTTCTATCTTTTTATCTCTCTTTGGTTGCAATGTGCAACTTTCTGTAACAACTCAGCCGCGTATCCTCGATGTAAGGCAGGCAGAAGTGTTTCAGGGCCTCCGAGGAGAAGGACATGGACAGCAGGAGCGTCCTGTGGAGACATTAGACATTATAATGCTGATCAAAGTACAAATGTGTTACAGCTTCATCACACAGATCACGGTGATCAAAAAACAAACAAAACGTTTTTAAGTTCATAAATCAGAGAAGTTTTCGGGCCTCGCGGGTGTTAGTTGTGTGTTTGGCCATCACGGTGCTGCCGTCCCTCCGCGTGAGGCCCGGCGGTCCGGCCCGCTGAGGAGCTGCGTGGTGCAGCGCTTCCACGCGCCAAGAAAGTCTTTCACTGCTCCACGCGATCAGACTTCACTACCACGATTCAAAACTCGTGAGGTCTCTGAAAAATGTCGAAGCTGAGACGGACGTTGAGAAAATATTTGGGAGGACAAAAATATCTGGGATGTGGAGGGAATTGATGGGTGGCAGGTGGCTGCGGGCGCGAGACAGGAGACCACGGACACCAAACGGAGCTCCTCACCGGCCACCGGGCTCCACGCGCACGGACACAGTCACACACGGGCAGACGTCATTCTCACTTAATCTGGTCATATTTGCATCTACATTGATAACACATGGTCCCACAGTTTGACAACAACAACAACACAACCACCACTAACACAACAACAACATATAACAACGAAATTATAATAATAATAACAACAATAATAGCGGTGATAATAAAAACAACAATTATTATTATTATTATTATTATTATTATTATTACAATAATATTACTAGTCTGATATTAATCATATTAAATTATGGTCCAGTTACCAGCGTTTCTGAAGCTTTTAATGCGTCTCCCACTTTATTCTCAGGATGTATTTTTATTATAGATTTTTAACTTGATATTCTATTTTTTAAAGTAAAGGCCCATCTTGTTTTTCGTGAAGGCCCGCTGTTCGAGCCGGGCTGATGCATCATGGAGCCTCGAGCCTTTTCCACCTCACTTCTTCAAAATGACTAAATACATGTGAATAAAAATTAAACTTAAATTATTGTCACAACGACAAAATGAATAGAAGAGCTCATCAGGCGCCAGCTGCAACTCAAAAGTGTTGTTTAGCTCCGATGTTTTAATTCGTAATATAAAAAGGTCTAATAGGCCTATTTTAATATTTACACTAATGTTTCATTTACTAAATAATTTATGTTCGATTTTGATTTCCTGCTGTGATTTGTTTTAGGCCTATTATAAATTAGATCCTACTTTATATCAAAGGCCACTTTCCAGGATTACAGGGTTGGATTTCCTTCTGTTGGCCTTCAGTTTATTGCCTCCTTTGCATCTTTTCCGGGGTCAGAACATATGAAAATAAGATTTGTATAAAAGAAGTTGACGTTTGGCCTCAGGGCGCGATGTAAATATTTCGTTTAGTGGCGATCACCGTCCCCGGACGGTCTGTTTGTTTGTCAAATACCAGGATATCTTTATTCATCTCAGAAAATCTGTAACATTTGTGTGTTGTTTTTTTTTTTTGTAGATAAGACAATAATCTTAACTCACATAATTCCAGTCAAATGAATAAATGACTAGTACAAATTAAAAGTGTTTCTGGCAGACCTGGATGGGAAACTAA
Organism: Embiotoca jacksoni; assembly: GCF_022577435.1. Classification (NCBI taxonomy): domain Eukaryota; kingdom Metazoa; phylum Chordata; class Actinopteri; family Embiotocidae; genus Embiotoca; species Embiotoca jacksoni. The sequence goes on along the minus strand of NW_027185415.1, from coordinate 444,102 downwards.
AATCACTGCAGCATATATATTTACATCCGAGGTCGTGATAAGTGCCGTGTAGCCCATTTGTTCTTCAAAACCATTTGCTGCAGGCAGAACTTAATTTAAACTGAAGTCAAATTATGTTTTTAAGATCGCATGTTCGCGTTAATACAATCAACAATCACTAGAATAGAAAATGTTAAGTTGGTTAAAAACGCTGTCCTAATTTCTAATAATTAAATGGTTTGTTATAAATGGAAGAAGTTGTTTTACTCTTGTAAACTGAGCCAGATTAGTTGAATGTATTTTGATCAGCCGTAATAAATTGTTGATGCGGGAGGCTCCGTGTTAATCACTGCTGAGCAGCCAATTATCTGCCGGTGATTGTGCTGCAGGACTCCGCGGCCTCTCTCCCTCAATCATATGCAAATGGATGGAGAAGGGCACAAATTAACATCTACAAACATTGGACTGGAATTCCATCTGCCGCCTCTTCGAGGAGACCCTTAATAAGTTCTCAGACAGCAAAGTGACACACATCTTAATCAACTCTTAATCCCGAGAATTAATTCTTCAGGCGTTTATGAATAATTCCCGCGGTAATGTCTGCAGTCCGTGGAAACGCAAGCAGTCCACCAGATGGACCCGCAATCTCCCGAAAAATGAGAGGATTTTTGCTTGTATTATTATGGTTTATTATTATCATCACCAGATATATATTTTAATGAGATCGGTGTCACCGGCGACTGCTTATGCAAAGCGCTCCGACTTATGCAAACCGGAGAGTCTCATCTCACTGTTGATTTGCGTTCATTTCCGAACAGGAGTCTGTGAGCAGCATTAAGAGTCCACACACGGTCCCACCGGACGGTTTCAGCGGGACTTCAACAGCGTGTCAGCGGAACAGCCAATCAGATCAGCTGCATTTATGATGATTATATTAATGTATACATTTGATTGAGGAGTCAGCTGACAGGAAGCTGGTTGACCTCAGGAGAAGTCAGCATCAACTCTCCACAGATCATCAGTGACTGGCAGCTATGAGGCCGCTTGTTAGCTCAGTGAGAGCTTGTTGGCCATGTTGAGCTGGGGCGGGGGAGGGGGGTCTTGGTTTTGGAAATATAATCATGCCATGTGTGTGTGTGTGTGTGTGTGTGTGTGTGTGTACTGACACCTTGTTCTGGACAAAATGACTGGCTTGCCCCCCCTCCCCCGTCCGCCTCTCAGCACCGTGTTGACACCGAGCCGTCTGTCCATCCATCACTGCCAGAGCCGATATAGTCGGCCGGACTGGCTCACATTCACATTAATATTTGGGACCAAAATACTGGACGGAGCAGAGTGAAGGACAGCTGCTGGTCAGGCGGGTCCTGACTCAACCAGGCATTTACATTTAAAACAGAGAAACGGCTCCACTCAAAGGTAAACACACATCTCTTCGCTTTTCTTTTTCCTTCCAGTTAAGCAGCTGGCTGTGTGCTGAGTGAGTCTCTGGCTGTACATGTGTGCTCCGTTAAACTCTCCACAAAGTAAAACCTCCGTTTTTTTTACCTTTAAAAAGGTCAAAAGAAGCCGCCGGTGATCTGAGAGCGTGTTGTTGGTTCCTTTAATCTGTGTGGTTCAGGTGATGAGCAGAGCACGGCTCACTGAAATGTCACATCAGACCTGTTGGAAACATTCAAACACAAAATGAGACATTTTAATATCGAGGACTTTTCTTCAAACACAGATGAGGTGCACGTTCTCCTGCTGCCGATGTATGATCCAACAACACGCAGATTATTTACTATTATCACTTTAAAAGATGAAAAAATACAACATCTGCAGTTATGAGCGGGAGGAAAAGTGAGGAGTTAATGTTTCCTCTGGAGGCCGTCCTGCCTCTTCTTCCCGGGATGCAGAGATCCTGCGGCCGGCGGCACAATACTCATCTTCCTCCTGTAATCTGTGGTGAAACGCTGCGATCATTCTCACGATGCTCAACACAAAACACATGCAAGTCCTCCTCTAAAGGCTTCAGCATGTGCGTTTAAGGGTTGTTTGTCTGGTGAAACAAGAAGTGTTCGATGGAGGAAAATGTAGATTCCCCTCTCAGATGTCACAGATATTCAGTGGTAATAAGGCGCTAAACCTTTAATCAGAATATGCAGATTGGCATTAAGCTGCTTTGTCAGAGTGACGCGATGCTCAGTGAGGTCACGGGGAGTTTAAAGGACAACTGAAGACATCGTGCACTTTTCTGTTTTCTTCTGCCAAATTCAAATCAGTGCAGTCAGTGAAACCAACAGCATGTAGAGCTCTGAGGACAACACAGATGTTAGCTTTCAAAATGATGACAACTCTGCAAGTATGAAGTTCATTTGGGCCTTTTATAGTTTAAAAATCCATTTTTTCAAGGACTCAAATGTGTTTAACAATCACGGTACTTCAATCATTTGGTTGTAAAGTTAAAATCAGTTGAGTTTTATTATGTTCTGAGGTGGAAGTTTCTCAAATGTCTTTTTACATGAAACTATGAAGTATATTCAGTTACCTTCATTGGCCTGATGTTTGTGATGCGTGTTACAGGCTTTGTCTCTGATCTCTTCAGGAACACTGTGATTCATTCACATACAACATTAAAAAAACACAGTCGGCAAAACAAGGAAAAGAAGACCGGAGATGGCCGTCTCTGTAGAACGGGTTTAAAACAAGACAGAGTAGCACGTATGAATAGAAATATTATAGCAGGAACATCTGTGCTTCCTCGGTTTTATATTCCTGAAGGAGTCTTTCACATCAAGTTTGGACTTTTGCTCGAGTCTTCAACACATCTGTAGATAATCTGAAGAGTTCTACATTTTTACATCGGTTATAAACGGCTGGCTTTAAAGTAAATTAGAATATGATATATTTTAAAATACTTATATAATAAATGGGTTTAATTTATATCCTGATCCATGAAGTAATAATTAATACATGCTGCATGTTATTGATGGCATCAGCTTGTTCTGAAGTCTGTCAGCTGTACGAGTCGAGGAGCTGATTAGAGGAGGAGAAAGGTTCACTGACGTCAAACAGCAGGGTGTGTGTGTGTGTGTGTGTGTGTGTGTGTGTGTGTGTGAGGGTGTGTGTGTGAGGGTGTGTGTGAGGGTGTGTGTGTGTGAGGGTGTGTGTGTGTGTGTGTGAGGGTGTGTGTGAGGGTGTGTGTGTGTGTGTGTGTGTGTGTGTGTGAGGGTGTGTGTGTGTGTGTGTGTGTGTGTGTGTGTGTGTGTGTGTGTGTGTGAGGGTGTGTGTGTGTGTGTGTGTGTGTGTGTGTGTGTGTGTGTGTGTGTGTGTGTGTGTGAGGGTGTGTGTGTGTGTGTGTGTGGGTGTGTGTGTGTGTGTGTGTGTGAGGGTGTGTGTGTGAGGGTGTGTGTGTGTGAGGGTGTGTGTGTGTGTGTGTGTGTGTGTGTGTGTGTGTGTGTGTGTGTGTGTGTGTGTGTGAGGGTGTGTGTGTGTGTGTGTGTGTGTGTGTGTGTGTGTGTGTGTGTGAGGGTGTGTGTGTGTGTGTGTGTGTGTGTGTGTGTGTGTGTGTGTGAGGGGTGTGTGTGTGTGTGTGTGTGAGGGTGTGTGTGTGTGTGTGAGGGTGTGTGTGTGTGTGTGTGTGTGTGTGTGTGTGTGTGTGTGTGTGTGTGTGTGAGGGGTGTGTGTGTGAGGGTGTGTGTGAGGGTGTGTGTGTGTGAGGGTGTGTGTGTGTGTGTGTGAGGGTGTGTGTGTGTGTGTGTGAGGGTGTGTGTGTATGTGTGTGAGGGTGAGGTGTGTGTGTGTGTGTGAGTGTGTGTGTGAGGGGTGTGTGAGTGTGTGTGTGTGTGTGTGTGAGTGTGTATGTGTGTGTGTGAGTGTGTGTGAGGGGTGTGTGAGTGTGTGTGAGGGGTGTCACCATGCCTCTGAGGCTTCAGATCTAAGTCTCATGTGACTGGCACACAAAGGGCTGGCAGGGTGGCAAACAGAGCAAGGAAACACTCAGGATGGGGGGGGGGGGGGGGGGGGGGGGGGGCTGATTTTCCAAGGGGGGTGGTGGGGGGGGTGGGGGGGTAGAGAGGGTGGTGGGGTGACAAATACGCCTTCCCCTGAAAATCTAAATGTGCTGCTTCTAAGTATAAAGCTGGTAACCGCACCGCTGACAGCACACTGAGAGGCCGGCAGCATCCGAAGCGTCAACAGGAGGAGGACGCGTCTCTAAACCTGCGATGACATGCAGCCATTGTGTCCTGCAGCAGCCTGAAGACTTCTCTCACCCTCTCAACTCCGGCTTTTAGCCGCTGACGTCCTGGGAAATCCAGAGTCAATAGTAGCGGGTAAACACGGTGTTCAGAGCGGCTGCTTTGTTCCTTTTATTCTGCGTCTCTGCTTTCATTAATGCTCCGGCTCTCTGGCAGCAGCAGACAGCTGAAGGTTGTAATAATTCAGTCACGGAGGACGTCATCGGGCCGTTAATGTCCTTCCTGCATCCTCGACTGTCACCGACAATCAGCACCTCATTCTTAATCAAACACATTCTGTCATATTTTGACTTTATTCACGAGTGAAGCCATAAATCATCCCAAATCTCCCCCCGCCTGGACCGAGTGTGTGTGTGTGTGTGTGTGTGTGTGTGTGTGTGTGTGTGTGTGTGTGTGTGTGTGTGTGTGTGTGTGTGTGTCTGTCCTCCCACCCCAACATATTCTAGGTGTTAACTGCTCTCAGATAAATAAACGGACAACTATTTCTGGGCCTCCATGGAGCAGCACCTCGACCTCGCTGGCTGGAGTTTGGTTTGGAAATGTTGCAGCTCGACCTCTGTTGCTCTCGGCCGGCCCGATATAGCCGACGGAGGGCACGTCTCCTTATAACTGCTGATGTCAGCCTCCTATAAAGGGGATCAGACCACAACCACAACCATGAGTGAATGGAAAGATCGAAGGGAAGATGGAAACACAATACACACATTTAACAAACACACACATCAAACACGGTCCGTACTGATTTAGATAGATAGTTTCACCGGTAAGAGAAAAGAGACAGAAATCTGTTTCCATCCGCTGATCTTCAAACCAACTGAAGATTTACAGACGATAAGAAAACACAGTGCGTTGAATTTTACTTCACTTCACTTTGTTTCTCAGAAGGACTTTATGATGGATTTCACTGTATTTGCATCGTTACTAAAAAGCTTTTCTGTTCTGTTTGTGTTTGTAGGAAAATTCTTTTAAATCCAGAAAACACAGATCAGAGGTGTCTGAACTGTTTTATTTTATAGTGTCTGCACAAAAGATCTGCTCTGTGTTAGATGACAGAATCTATATTTGTTTCACATTAATGTGGATTATAGGAGCTGCACGTGAGGACGTGTCCTGTAATAATGCCTGCTGTGTTGGAGAATAAACGTTATAATTAGTTCACTTTTTAAACAGAATATAACACAATGAATATTCATCTAAAATAAATTGGGCTGCAAGGTGACAGAACAAATAATAAAACAATGATTTTTATTTCCCTCATTGAGTCACAGAAATATCTTAAGGGAGTAAATAATAATAATATTATAGAATAGACAACATGATGATGTAAACACTCTTATTATGATGTAATTTACGGGTAAATAATGATTATAGAAGTGATAAAGTTGTGCTTCAGGGATACATTTTTATAATGATTAATACATTTTTATAATGATTAATACATTTTTATAATGTTTGATACATTGTTTTAATGTTTGATACATTGTTTTAATGTTTGATACATTATTATAATGATAGATAAATATTAAATGTGTTCATTTTTCTTTTTATTGTGAAGGACTTGAGGCGGTATTTAAATCTTTACCTGATGATGTCAGTGTTTGGAAGAAGCCTAACGTGTGTGTGTCTGTCCGTGTGTGTGTGTGTGTGTGTGTGTGTGTGTGTGTGTGTGTGTGTGTGTGTGTCCACAGAGCCTGGTCATGGATTTTAACCTGCTCACGGACAGCGAGGCCCGCAGCCCGGCGCTGTCGCTCTCCGACTCCGGGACCCCGCAGCACGACCCGGGATGTAAAGGCCAGGACACCAGCGGTCAGTGGCACCGACACACCGACACACCGTACAGCAGCAGTCCGACCGGTCCGCCACTGGATCAGCAAAAAAAAAAAATCACCTGGAAGACTAAAGAAAACGCGCCAAAATAAATAAATATAAAATTATACAATTATCTTTAAAAGTAAATCAAACGCGCCAAAATAAATAAATATAAAATTATACAATTATCTTTAAAAGTAAATCAAACGCGCCAAAATAAATAAATACATAATAATACAATTTGGGAGAAAGTTAACGTTTGGCCTACATAAATTCTGTCCACGCAGAAATTAGGGTTTAGCCTAATTGGCTACTTGACAATGACACTACTACTACTAATAGTAATAATAGTAATGATAGTAATAATGGATTAATATGATCAATGTGGATGCTAATTTAACCTGAAACAAACAGCATGCTAAAACGGTGTTTTCTTCAGAGGCTGCAGGCCGGCTGCAGGGCTGCAGGCCGGCTGCAGGGCTGCAGGCCGGTCGGAAGTCAGTGTCCATCAGGGCTCACGCTTCTGTTTCATGTGCTGGGTGAGTCTCTGCAGCCTCCTGCTCAGCCGATGGATCTAATCAAATCAACTCAATTCACTTTGAATATGAAAAGTAATTGCAAAAGAGCGAAACGTATTTCTTCAGAGTGCGTCGGAGTCCAGCGCACTTTAACACCGAGAAACTTCGTATTTAGCACGATTCATCCGATAATCTAGGACATGTATTCTTTATTTAAAGGCTATTTAATAATCTAAAATCAAAGGAAAGAATAGTGATGTAAACTCTTAACCTACTTGAGATAATTCGATGACGCTGAGACTGGCAGACTAAATATCGTGTTTGGAAGTTGGTTAATACATTTTGATTTAAAGACAGAAACTCGAGCTTCTTCCTGTTTTCAGCATCATCTCACGGCCTTCATCAGCACCCTAAAACTTTGGTCACGTGATCGATCATACACTGCTCGGCCTGTGCATTCATGTGAAGGCCTGCTGTTGAGTAGTGACATCATCAAAGCAGACAGATGTCACGTGACAGAAACGGTCCAGTTCAGGTCTGGTTCTGAAAGAACCGCTTTTATTCTGTTCGGCTGCAAGTCTTCTGGCTGGATTTCCTCCATCATCTGAATCCTCCACCTGTCTGCCTGCTGCTGTGTGAGTGTGTGTTCCTGAGTGTGTGTTCCTGAGTGTGTGTTCCTGAGTGTGTGTTCCTGAGTGTGTGTTCCTGAGTGTGTGTTCCTGAGTGTGTACTGTGTGTGGTTCTGGTATCTCCAGAGATATGTGGTGTAAAAGATCTGCAGCAGCCTTCGTTCTTCTTCCTAAAGGGAATGCATGTTTTGTCCTCTGATGGGACCTGTGGATTTTTCTGCCTAATCGTCAGACTGATTCTATTAAAACCGTCTTCCCTGACACGTACAGTTCATGTGTTTGCATTGATAGCAGGCTTTTATTTTGTAGGTAAACCCATAATACAAAGGGGTGGGCCTTCATTCGCATTAATTAAATCATTCAGAGAGATTTGATACTTCTGTGGAGACCTAAATCTGATTTACATGTTTTATAAATCAAATGTATTTATTCACTAAAAGCCTGATGATTTACAATATTAGAAATTACAAATAAAACTCAAATGTTATTAAAAGAAAAATTTGGCATTTGCAATTAAAAAACAACACGGTACTATAAAGCGCTTTAAACAGCTAAACATGTATTTTATAAGATAACCTCAGTATTTTTGGACCTAATACGTTTAAAGTTGGCTACTTGTAGGTCAGAGAAATAAGGAATCATTTCAAGTTTCATGATTTCTCCAATAAAATTTCATTGCTGAGAAATTGTGCAAATTTGAAGTGATTTGTTCATAAAAAAATGTTGTTTTTGAGCGGACGGGGTTTCATGGTGGCACGTTGTAACGTCAGTGTTTGAACAGTGCTGGCTAATAATGACAGACACCGTTTGTATGAAAAGGATTACTGCACAGCTTTCTACTGGTCCTGGATTCTGCCTTTTTAAAATTTGTGTTTTTAATAATTAGCATCACAAATACATTTCTTACACTTTGTTCTCCATAAAAACCTTAAATGTCGACAGCATTGTTGTGAGGGGGAATAAAGCCGACACACCTGACCACACCCTGCTGATGCCACTCGCCGGAGGCACACACCAACGACTGAACCGCTGAATGACTGAATGACCTGAGTTCGTTCTATTATAGTAAACTTCTGGGGAATAAAAGCAGCTCCTGTAAAACCTGACTTTGCCTTGATCTCAGAGAGCATGTGTAGCAGACGGCTGCCGAAAGCTCTCATCTGCTCAAATATAGATTTGATAGTCCATTTGCAGACTTTGAGTTTTTTTTTAATTTTATTTCTGTTAATATATATTCAGATTTTTCCACACGTTGAAAAGTGATTTGGTTAAAAGCCCGCTGAGGTTGTTTTCCAGATTAAAGCCCTTTGAGACGCTGACCTGGAACGACTCATGTCATGTCGGCACATTATCAGTCAGATTGCTCCTATTGTTGGCGGGCGCGTCACTAAGGAGGGCTGCCCTTTCCTCTGTAAAGACCTGAGCCTTAAGTGACAGCTCAGCCAGTGTCAGTTTACTGCCAGGACAACAGCCTCAGCTCGCTCCTTATTGGTTTTTCTGCTGGCCTTGTGGAGCCTCCTTTTAAAGCCAGCTGATCATTTCGAAGTGCTCCCGGAGAGCTAAGCCCTCCTCAAACAGAACCCAACCTGCCCCAGTCACAAAAGCCTGATTCGCAGGATTAGCTGGCCAACTAATTTCGCTGCTTTCTGTGAGGTCCTCAAATTGCAGGAGTCAGATGTGGCAGCGAGGAGCCCCGGCAGACACAACATGGATGTGTGGTCCTTTAAGCTGGCGGCGCTGGGGGCCAAAAGCACTCATCGCTGCTGCTGCGCGTCTTTCAACCTCCTGCAGTGTTTGCAGTCGTTCTTTGTCGGCGACGTCACACACGTCTGCTCGTCGTTCCACCGCCGGGAGATGAAGGGATTTCTGATGACACTTGATCTGCTAATATTGTCCAGTCAGCATCCGCTATGATGGGATGGCGGTGGTCTGATCCACGGCGAAAGGTGTCGTAATAATGTGCACATATAAAGTGTAGGTCAGTGCCTGGTTCCAATAATACAAAATACTTGTTATATTTTGGTGCATTTGTGTCCCACATTATTCTGATCATCAGTTAAAGTGACATCAGACTGTAAACTTCTTAGAGGAAAGACTGTCCTTCTAATTACAGCAACATTTTACATAATCATAAAATGTGGAAAAGTGTCCGATAATACATTTTCATTTATATTTCCTCTGGATTAAATAGATTATTTTTAATGATTAAGTTCTCTGAAATCACCACGACAACCATCATAAACCTCCTTTACAAGATGGAAGTAAATTCGAATACAAATACAGTTCAAAATGTTGAGTTGTATTTAAATATTTACATTTAACAAAGCTTTATACACACACTAAACTTTAGTGAAAAATTCTACGTCATAATTACATTTATTCAACAGCAGGTACTTTGTAGACAAATGCACTTAGTGAATTACTAATGAAATATGTATTTATGATGACTAAACCAAACCACTAAATGGACAAACTGGCTCCACCAGCTACAACGTTAAACATTTGGTTTACATAATAATGACTGTATTTGTAATAATCCAGTAATGTTGAATATAGTAGTGATATTATTTATGATAAATTAACTTTTTGCAGATGATGCTTTTATTTAGAAGCGAAGCGTTTTTTTTTTTTTTAAATTAGAGTAAAAAGAAGTGTTTCTGTAAAAATATATTTTTTTACTTAAAACTTAAAACTTATTTAAGAAAATATTGGAGAAATAAACAACGGATGGATGAGCAGCATATTTCAGTATTCAATTCATTTAAATTTGATTTATATCACACCAAATCACAACACAGGTTATTTCATGGCACTTAACACATTAAAGTCTTTACAGTAAGACTTTACAATATTATACAGAGAAACCAACAATTCATCAATTCTACAATTCATCAATTCAACAATTCATCAATTCAACAATTCATCAATTCATCAATTCAACAATTCAACAATTCAACAATTCATCAATTCATCAATTCAACAATTCATCAATTCATCAATTCAACAATTCATCAATTCATCAATTCAACAATTCAACAATTCAACAATTCATCAATTCAACAATTCATCAATTCATCAATTCATCAATTCATCAATTCAACAATTCAACAATTCATCAATTCATCAATTCAACAATTCATCAATTCATCAATTCAACAATTCATCAATTCATCAATTCAACAATTCAACAATTCAACAATTCATCAATTCATCAATTCAACAATTCATCAATTCATCAATTCATCAATTCATCAATTCAACAATTCATCAATTCATCAATTCAACAATTCAACAATTCATCAATTCAACAATTCAACAATTCATCAATTCATCAATTCATCAATTCAACAATTCAACAATTCCCACATAAACTAGGAGGGAAAAACTCCTGTTTCAGTTTGTACCTGAAAACAACTCATTTCTTCCATTTTTAATATTGACCAGTATATGAAAACCAGCGGCAGGGTTACAGCTCATTGTTGGACAGGAAGTCACTTAACTTACATGTACACCATTTCTTATCATTTTCACTTACTGGTGGTATATGACATGATCTATATCTTCCAATGGCCCCGTGAGGGATGCAGGTTACACTACTTAGATGTAATTATGAGGATGATGAAAGGTCATTAAAAGTTACTGTGGGCTTGAGTAGCTTGTTGCTGAGCTTTTGAATGCATGTCTTGGTTCTTCTGTCGGTGGAGTTTCACCAGTTGTCATCTATCTTATTATCACCTCAGCATGGAAACTGTTTTCATCAAACTACGATCATGAAGCTGCAGACTGAACTCAGCGGTCCAGCCTGCCGTCCATCTTCCTCTCAGCGTCCTCATCGCTACTTTTTTTTCATGTGTGTCTGCAGACACAGAGAAATCCCACCAGAACCAGCTGGATGAGTCCAGCGCGGAGGACGGTTCTCTGAAGAAGAAGCAGCGGCGGCAGAGGACTCACTTCACCAGCCAGCAGCTGCAGGAGCTGGAGGCCACGTTCCAGAGGAACCGCTACCCGGACATGAGCACCAGGGAGGAGATCGCGGTGTGGACCAACCTCACGGAGGCGCGGGTCAGGGTGGGTACTCGCTCCGTCGGCTCCGCCGGCTCCACCGGCTCCACCGGCAGTAGAGATGCTCCTTTTGTTCCATGTTTTCAGTGATGTGGTCCGAGGCATGCTAACCCACGAGCTGTCATATCCAGTTCAAATGAAGGAACATGGTTACATGCAGATAATCCAAAAATGATGTGCGTCTCTGTTTGTTGTGTCAATCTAACACTCTGCAAAGACACGTTTCTGCTGCTCAGATTATGACTCCTGAAGATCTTCCTCCTTCTCCTCAGAGTGAATCTTGTCCTGGTCGACACTTTTTATTTTGGACACCAGTTTTTGCCGGCACAGTCCAAACTTTTAGAGCTGGCTTAAACTTTACGTGAAAGAAAATGCAATCATCTTGATTGACCTGGAGTCTGTCTGCAGTGTAGGGTCAACTCAGAGAGCTCAGGTAAACAGAAGGTGGTAGGAACAGGAGTAATCCTCTACGCCCTTTGAGTCCATTTATAAAAATGATTTTGCTCATTATTTAATATCCTATCTTTAAATATAACAGTGACAGCAGCAGATCCTGTTTTATCTTTTAACTGAAGGAACCTACAGGCGGTCGGTTCTTCTGCGTTCTCTGAAATATAATCCAGCAAAGATGCTGCACTGGCCAATCACATACAATACATGACATCTCTGGTAGATCACTATGAAATATGATGCTGTTTGACTCAATCATCATTAACTATAATAAAACAGAGTTGTAATGTCCTGCCGGGGAGTATTTCAAACCCTTTTGCTGTTTTGGTGATTTTTAATCTGTTACTCCAGTTTGACTTCCTGGCTGCCATGTTGGTACCTTAAAGCTGGAACTTGTAGGAGTGAAATCCCATCTTGTAATACCACTTGGTACATTAGGGGGCAGTAGTGAGGCAGTCTGCCCTTTGTTCAGTGTTGAACCAATCAGATCCTCTGACTGACAGTGTTGGACGAGTTCTTGATGTTTATGAGGATTACGGATCAGAATAAAACACCAGCTCTCAGAGTTTCTACAGTTTGGTAGATTTACATATTCTTCTCCTGCTGTTAGTTCATGTTTTATTTTTTTTATAACTGATGATCAAGTTAGCCTCTTGTTTATGTTGTAGCTTGTTTATCTCCTTTTTTAAGAAGACCTTCTTAAGCAAGAAACGAGCCTCTTAATAAGCATAAAATATTTTTTGTACAGTTTGTGTTGACATTAGCTGAACGAATATCAATCTGTATTAAATTGTCCAAACAATGTCAGAGCACCTGGTTTGTCTGCTTAATAAAATGGCTTCAGTTGGTTGATAGCTATGACGAGCTGATCTGAACCTCGTATCAACTAACAGCAAACTAAACATTTTAATATTGACAGTGATGTTAGACAGAGGAGTGCTGTGTAAGATTTACAGTTTACTATTAGGTGTCTTTATCAGGCCATCGCTACGTAGCTATCGTTAGCATTAACAGCAGAAACATAACGAGTTCAGCATACAACTTTATTCTTTTACTCGCCAGGAGTTGTTTCTCCATCGTTGTGTTTACTGGTCCATTCATCGTCATTAAAAGTTAGAAAAAAAACATCTTTTCTGGACTCGAGGCTTCAGTGACTGACTGTACCATCTAGTGGTACGAAGTGGAATTACAAGACAGGACTGGCAGGCACTAGCTGGCTGGCATGCTAATTTCATGGCTTTTTCTGCAACACAATACTCTGAAAAAACATCAACATGTCTGTTTGTACACATCCTGTTCATAGGTTCAGACAGTTTTTGAATATTTAGATTTGAACATCTTACAGATTGCCCCTTTAAACATCACCGGTCATCCTCGCTCTTTTACACAGCTTCATTTCTGTCTGTTCTCCTTCTTCTTCTGGACACTTGTGAAATGTGGCGTGTGATTAACTTTAAATCCCGACAAAACAAACTTCCCTCTCAGCCCTCCGACTTGCTTTTTGCAGGAATTTGAACTGCATCTCATTTTGTTCCTCCATCTGCAGAGACGTGATGGAAACTTTGTCCGAGGAAAGTTGTTCGTGCTGAACTGTAGGTTGGATGTGAGGTAATAAATACGATTACAGCTTTAAGGGATGAAGATCTGTGGTCATGTTGGTTTCATTCAGGTTAAAACAATACAAGAAAGCTGCCAGTGCTGTTGAGGGTCAGATGTTTTCTGGAGTTCAGCGCAGCGACCCTCCGTGTTAAAGGTGCAGCGGTTCGCTCATCATTGTTGCTAGGCAACAGGACGACACTGACGGGGACAATACCATCGCTGGCTCGCCCGACGAGTAACGAATCAAATAAATGTTGGCTAGATGAAAGGTCACATAGCGCGCACTCTTGGTTGTTATTTTGAAAGGACAACAGACTGCACAATGTCTCGCTCCTAATCAGCGGCCCTCCTGAACCCTGCACGCCCCGAACACTAAACCTGTCAGCTGTTAAGCTCCCAATCACATGACTCGTCATGTGATCCATCAGGGAGCTGAGTTTCAGTGTGACGGACATGTTGATAACACCGGGTGTGGGGGGCCTCGTGTGTGACTTCCTTTTTACATATCTATCACTGCTTTGAGCTGACCGCTAACATCAGCATGCTAACATGCTGCCATATTAATGGACGGCAGGTCATGTGTTTAACTAAGATTGGATCGAACGGAGAATCGCCCCAAAGATTCACTCATCTCCACTGATTTTGGTCATTTAGATTAACTATGTATGCCAGTATTTTTCTTTTTGCACCTCTAAAGCTGAATATATCAACCAAGCTGAGTCCTGAATAATTAGCTCATTATTTGGCACAATTTTGTTAAAACTGACTCTGTGTCAGACTCTAATTTTAAAACTTGTATTATTTTATTTTACTGGCCTCATGTGGTCTATATTTCCCAAACAAATCTGTTTAATAATATTACCAACAACTAAGACATGTTGAAGTTTGTTTCAGCTCTTGAGGTTTTGGTTGTTGAACTTGATAATAATAATAATTATTACTGTTGATAATAGCAGCAGGGTTCATGTTCAGGCGTTTAGTACGGGACCAAAGCTAATCGTTGCCCAGGAGCTTCTTAAAGCGATAATGTGAGCAGGAGCACAGCCGAGGCTGAAGGGATGAAATAGTCATTTTATGGCAATACAATGATCAGTTTTCTGCATGTTTCAGTTTGACTCAAAGGATTTTAATGTCACAACGATTGAAGAAAAGTCGTTTTGTCTGTCAGTCGTCATCCTGGTTGCTTCTGACCCGCTGCTCCGCGTATTAAAACCAGAACCACTCTGCACACCAGTGTTTCATCCATTCGTAGCACAACTGCAGCATGTTCATGGCACAATTCACAAATGCACAAACACATACTGGTGTTTTCTTTTCATTTTTGGGATATCACGCAGATTTCTGCGAGCTGCTCCTCTCTGAGCAACTCAGAGTTCAGAAAGACTTCTCTGGGCGAGACGCATGTTTCGGTTCAGGGATCCTGAACTTAAACCTGCGGCGACGTCAGAAGATTGTACAACGAGGCCGGCCTGCAGGTCCTTTGTGGTCTTTTTAGGGGAGTTAGGCATTTCAATGGCAGGGCTCATCTCCCCGAGGAAGAAATACCGGACCGGTCTCACCGTCTGGTGGGTCACTGCCCAGAGTTTCAGCAGTTTGGGCAAAATGTTTGTTTCAATGTGTTTTTAAATTGATCTTTTAACATTTGTTTTGTTAGAATTGACATCGTCATGCTGCCGTTAGTAAGCAGGTGTTTGTTCCTTTGACTGATGGTTGTAAAGTTGGATTGTATGAACCCAGTAGGACATAGTTTAAAGAATGTCAATGGGTTCAGCATGTAATTGATATCATAGTTTTCTTCTCATCGTTTAGCCGCAGATAAACCTGATGTCGGCGGCCTCGTCAATGTTTTTCAGAACAGTGTGTGTTGTCATTAGCTGCACTAAAGACCCGTTTGGACCCGACCAGGCCAGAAGCCTCCACCAGGTTTGATTACAGAAATTTGCTTCAGTTTGGTAGAAAGGTGATCGAGCTCGTCACATACAGCTTTTCTAACCGGTCTGAACTGTGGATCCACAAACTGTCAGTTAAACTCCTCATGAAGACTGAGCTCTCCAACACACCTTTTACAATCAGAGCTCCACCCACTTTTACAATCAGAGCTCCACCCACTTTTACAATCAATGCTGTGGTGCATTTTCTGAGCACGTTGTGGTCTGCGTTTCTTCTCGGGCGTCCTCACAGACGACATGGAAACGTAGCTGCAGACAAGGTGATGAACAACCTCGACCTTCAGCCTCTTCCACGAACCTTCAGACAACATTGCCTCTGAGTCACAGTGAAGATTAGGTAGCTGGTGTCCTCCGGCGTGGGGCTTCCCCTGCTGTCACTGGGCAGGATGGAAAAGTCACGCAGGCACTTTGTGCTCATATTAATGGTCAACAGCATTCTGTTACTGGAATAACAGAGGATTGGGTGATGCACGGCATGCACGGCGAGGAGGAAAAGAGGTGGCTAAGTATCGACACAAGAAGGGCCTGTAAACGTTTTACGAGGATTAAAGAGATAAAAAAAATCTGATACCAAATGATTTTGATGTAATACAAATACATGAGTGTTAACAGATGACCAGGAGGCTTCTGTCATGCCGTGTTTCTGCCCTCATGTGTCCAATTCAGAGCAAAAGTTTGCACAGAACTTTGTCTACAGAGGAACATTTTATATTTCTGAAAAGCCCCAATTTAGATTTTCCACTCAAGCTTTAATCCACTTCATATCCTCCAAATATAGGACCATAAAATGACAAATCTGAAGATTGCCCTTCCCTGACATTTCTTTCATTGGGATCTCACTATTCAAATAAGTGAATGATTAGTTTTAATAAGCCCTGCCTAATATGACTGTTTGAGGATAGACTTTAACGCACTTTCTGGGATCATTATATCTTCCAAAAACTCTCGATACATGTGCACACAATATTAGTGGAAGTATCTGAAGGGGTTAGGATACTCTGACTGGATGTGCTTCACAATTAAACTGACAGTTCACCAAGAAAAAAGTCATTCGAAAATAACTTCCTCAGGTTTTCTATTTTTTATTCTTCATGCTCAGCTAGAAAAATGTGAATCCTAAAGAGATAAAAAAAAAAAAAATGCAGCTCTGTTGCTTGTTTCATAATTTATTGTCCAAGTTTTCCAGAAAGACTTTAGATTTGAACCATTTAAATGGACTCTCACCCGTTCACACACCAGCGGTAGCAGAGCTGCCGTGCGAGGTGCTGACCTGCCAGTGGGTCAGCGTGGGGTTCGCTGTGTCCCCCCCCCCCCCCCCCCCCCTCCACACACACACACACACAACGTTCGAACCCGGACTATCCTCTCACATGGATTCTCCCTTTGGCTTCCTCAGGTTTGGTTCAAGAACCGGCGTGCCAAGTGGAGGAAGCGGGAGAGGAACCAGCAGGCCGAGTTGTGTAAAAATGGCTTCGGCGCCCAGTTCAATGGACTCATGCAGCCCTACGACGACATGTACACAGGCTACTCCTACAACAACTGGGCGACCAAGAGCCTCGCCAGCAGCCCGCTCTCCGCCAAGAGCTTCCCGTTCTTTAACTCGATGAATGTAAGTCCCCTGTCCTCCCAGCCCATGTTCTCCCCCCCCAGCTCCATCCCCTCCATGAACATGGCCTCCAGCATGGTCCCCTCGGCGGTGACCGGCGTTCCCGCTGCTAGCCTCAACAATCTGGGAAACCTCAACAACCTCAACGGGCCGGCGGCGCTCAACTCGGTGGCGGTGACCGCGGCCACGTGCCCCTACGCCACCACGGCCGGCCCCTACATGTACAGAGACACCTGCAACTCCAGCCTGGCCAGCCTGCGGCTCAAGGCCAAGCAGCACACCAACTTCGCCTACCCGGCGGTGCAGAACCCCGTGTCCAACCTGAGCCCCTGCCAGTACGCGGTGGACCGGCCGGTATGAAGAAGACGTTCCACATGTGAACCCTGACTTAACTGACCAGCTGTAAGTCCACTGCTACCCCGCCTCACGTCTCTTCAGCTCGCTGCCAGATGCGCAACAGACTGGCAGTTCGTGTTTTGATGGTACACAACGAGAATAATCTTCAAAACTGAAACAACACACAGACATGCTCAGATGGACCACCGTGCTTCAAAGGAATTCTCTCCAGTTTGTGAGGTTTTGTCGCTGAACTGATCAACTGCTTTGAAGGATTTCTAAAGATTATTATCCATTTTCATTTTATTTTCCTTCTTTTGAACCGCATGATTAGAGTAAACTTAGAAACCAAGGGTAAATAAAACCAGGATGTCTCAACCGGACTGGTGGTCAACATCTCGGTCCAAAAATATCAAATGCGATCTTTGCTACTGTTGCAGGAAAAGGGACCTGTGGTTGCAATGAGAGAAATGGAGGATGTATATAATGGACTTTTTTTTTTTTCTGTTTTGTATGTGACAAAAAATATGAAAACGTAGTACTTTAAAGATGAGAAAAGCATGTTCTTCAGAAGCAAAGATCTGAGGTCGATGTACTCTGAGCGCATCGTTTAGGAACTTTAAACTTTGTTGTGAATTCCTCTCCCTTTGGAAGGTCATAGGTCAAAGGTCGACTTCAATGGGTGAGAGGAGGGCAGTTCTGGAAAATGAACACAGTCTCAAGCTTTTAAACACCAAAACAGAAATATACACACGTTTAGCAGAATATCAGCAAGACTTTTCAAGTGAAGCAGTAAAAAAAGCCATTGAGTATATAGGTTTGAGTCTATGACTGTAAAAATGTATGTAAGAGTGCAGTTGTTATGAGAAAAAAGGAGCTGTTTCCTGATGTAGCCTGCTTTGTCTCATTAAAGAACCAATTAAAGAACCGTTTCTATGAACTACAAATGGACTTCTACATTGAACAGGACAGCACATCTCCGACATACAGCCGTGTGACATCGGGCAAAACACCGTGTTTTCATAACAATGAGCACGACGCCATGGCGACGCAGACGCACTTCCATGGCAACACTTACGCAACGCCAACAGAGAGTTGTAGGCCGGAGGAGATGTAGATGTTCCCGATATGTTTGACCTGCACTCGGACTGGGAACGGCAGGCTATCCGGTAACACAGCAGGAATTCACCGGCTGAAGCCGCGGCAGGATTACGTAAGAGCTGAAGGAGCGAGGCGTCCGAGGAGCCACCGACGAGGGGTTAGCAGATCAATCCCATCAGCCATCAGTCACTTCCACTCTTCTTCTTCTTCTTCTTCTTCTTCTTCTTCATGCTGATTTCTCGTTTAATTCTACAAAGTCACATATTTAAATCACGTAGTTTTCCTATCCTGTCAACTTTAAATTCTGCCAGTGATACTAATTATAATACAAATTAACTACATACATTATCTTCACATAAAGAAGGATTATAAAGCAGAGAAAAACAATTCAAAAGAAAATAATGATAATTGATCATTGATATATCAGATGATACCAAAAACTAACATTAGGTTGAACATAATGCTCATTTTATTTATTAAATAATCTGCGAGGCCAAAATAAATGGAAATATTAATATCTGACTTTATTACTGTGGAGGTTCCAACTATATCATCTATATCAAATATAACATAATTATCTGAACTCAAACCTTACTTTGTGGCTTTTTTCAACAACTTTCAGTCTTTATCAGCAAATGGAGTTCAGACAGAAAGACCTTGAAATCAGATTGTTTTGTCAAAATAAGAGACTTTATAGTAAAAACGCAAAAGAACAAAATACAGTTTACTTAATTAAAACTGGTAACGCAGTGGTGGAGCTGTTTGTAATGTTTGCTGTGTTCAGACTGGACGCTGGCAGTGGGTCGTTCTCAATATTTATGGTGGGATATAATTTAAGATAGAAAATGTTTTTGTCAAACATTTTCAATAGATTTGCACTTTGACATTAAATTGTCAGTGTTGTCCACAAGTTTGTTGATTAGGGTCTCTAATCTCTAAAAGTTTACTGGTTCCTTGTGAACTAACTTCAATACAGCAGTTACTGCTTGTATTAACCGACTAAATGCAGTAACGACGTATTCGCTCAAAATTTATTTAAGAAAAGCCTTTTTTAAATTTGATCTCACCATTAAGATGTGATACCACAGAAATATCATATTTTGGAGGGAAAACAAATTTCAAATTCAGACACAGGTCAGATCCAAACTGCTTGGTTTCATTCAGGCTGACAGCTTGAGCTGAAGCCTAATTAAACATCTTTGACTTAAATGTTAAAACCTACTTTATTATGTTTTTTATTCATTTTTAATTGGGAATGTTAAAAAAGACATTTTGTAAGTTTCATTGTTTTGTGACTGATTGTTTCATAATGTCTTCAAAGGGTAGAAATATAGTAAAAAAAAAACACACAAGGTTTTACCACTTATCTATTACACAGTTTGGATAACAGCCTTTAAACAGAAAACCTTTTTCTAAACTTCACTGTTTTAGTTTTTAATGCTCTGACATTATGTAGATCAGAGGAGTTTAATGAGTCCAATTTAACAGCTTTTCAAATACAAGATTTTTAACACAAGGACCAAATCAACCTCCAGATACAGTACTGGAAATTGTTCCGTTAATCTTCAGTAATATCCAAGACATTCAGACTTTAGATTAAAGGTGTCTCTTCTTCTTTGGACACAGAACAACCTTCTGTTATTATATCAAACAAACCCTCAGTGAGACAGAGACATTTTCAAACCCTAAAATAGGCAGCGAGGAGCTTGAAATCAAGCCGCCGAGCCGAGAGCAGCTATTCTCCTGGTGGCCTCCTCATCCTGTGGAGCGAGGTGTGTCGGTCACAGTAGGTGCTCCTCACCGCCACACCAAACAATCAATATTCCAGCGGAGGGGAGGCGTGCTGCTCCCTGATGTTTACTCACTCTGCCCGAGTACAACATGGAGAGGAGAGCAGCGACTGGAAAAAACACCGAGCCCAGGAACTTCTAACGATTACCTCCGAGAATAGAGAGGACAAAAGGTGAAATAACAGCCGGGAGAATAATTAAAGAACAGGACACCATGTCTTGTTTGGACCTTATATTTCAAGCTTTCTTTTCATCCATTTCTTTCTTCCTCTTCTTGGTTTTTTCTTTACAAAAAACTGACAAAGAGGTTTAATATTGGATGGCATGAATTATATTGTACAAGTCCTTCAAATGATTAAAATCATGACCCTATCAAAGAGAATACTGACACAAATGAACATACTTATTAATAGCTATATGAAGACATGCACTTGTTTTGGGGTTTTCTAAATGTTTGTGCTCAAAGTAGAACAACAAAAAAAAAATCACAAAGAAGAAATTGTACACCGAAATATATCCAGGAAAAAAAAAATCAAAGAGGCTTAACATCTCCAACATACTGAAGAAGAGCCTGGTTAATAACACAGCACTCTGTCTCTTAAAGGAGATATGAGCCATTAAACCTCCATAAATATTTACATCCTCTCTCCATGAAATTAGATGCTATTTTAAGGTCTATAAAATTGTCAACAGATAAATATACTCGACCACTTCAAGATGCAATATTACAGTAAACCTGAGCTGGGCATTTCAATTATATAACTGTTTGGAGCATTAGTGCTGTGATTTTGGTTTTAGATATGAGTCTTGAAATGAAGTGAACACAGCGTGAAACCTGCCGTCCAGCAGCAGTGTTACAACAGGATGCTTCAGCCTGCCTGTTTCTGACATCATGTGATATGAGGTAATTGAACTGTGTTCAATGAGCCATCAGAGCAGTCAAGATGTTTCAAGATGTTTCAAGATGTTTCTGCAGAAATGAACACAGACGACATCATGATGCCGGAACCGAGCAGAAAACACATAACTGGGACTTTTCAGTGCAACCGGATCGGATCTGTCTGGAAACTCACTGCAACTTCCTGAAGATTAGAGGTGTTAACATTTACATGTGCTTCAAGCCTCTGATGTAGATATAGACAGATAGGCAGACAGACAGGCAGGCAGACAGACAGACAGACAGACAGACAGACAGACAGACAGACAGGCAGACAGACAGACAGACAGACAGACAGGCAGACAGACAGACAGACAGACAGACAGGCAGGGAGACAGACAGACAGGCAGACAGACAGACAGGCAGGCAGACAGGCAGGCAGACAGACAGACAGGCAGGCAGACAGACAGACAGGCAGGCAGACAGACAGGCAGACAGACAGACAGGCAGGCAGACAGGCAGGCAGACAGACAGACAGGCAGGCAGACAGACAGACAGGCAGACAGACAGGCAGACAGACAGACAGACAGACAGGCAGGCAGACAGACAGGCAGACAGACAGACAGACAGACAGACAGACAGACAGGCAGGCAGACAGACAGACAGGCAGACAGACAGGCAGTATGGGTCACACATTTATCAAGGCACCAAAAATCATACAACACTACGACTCTGTATTGTAAACAGTGAATATATATATTCAATTCAATTTAATTAATCTCACAACATTAAATAGAGGAAACCAACAATTCAACAATTCACACGTGAGCAATACCAGGGAGAATAACGTTCATTGAAGAGGAAGAAACCTCAGACAGAACCAGAACCAGAACCAGAACCAGAACCAGAGGTGTGTGTGTGTGTGTGTGTGTGTGTGTGTGGGGGGGGGGGGGGGGGGGGGGGGGTCCTCTGCCTCGACACGTTGAGGGGACAAAAGAAAAGCATGGACAGCAGTGATGGAAAGTAACTCAATACATTTACTCCAGTACTATACTACAGTAATATACTCCTGTATTGTACTCCAGTACTATACTACAGTAATATACTCCACTACTATACTCCAGTACTGTACTCCAGTACTATACTACAGTAATATACTCCAGTACTACACTACAGTACTGTACTCCAGTACTATACTACAGTACTATACTCCAGTAATATACTCCACTACTACACTCCAGTACTCTACTCCAGTACTGTACTCCAGTAATATACTCCAGTAATATGCTCAAGTACTGTACTCCAGTACTACACTCCAGTACTGTACTTCAGTACTACACTCCAGTACTAAACTCCAGTAATATACTCCAGTACTACACTCCAGTACCAAACTCCAGTAATATACTTTAGTACTGTACTCCAGTAATATACTCCAGTACTGTACTCCAATAATACACTCCAGTAATATACTCCAGTACTGTACTCCAGTACTACACTTCAGTACTAAACTCCAGTAATATACTCCAGTGCTACACTCCAGTACCAAACTCCAGTAATATACTTTAGTACTTTACAGTAATATACTCCAGTACTGTACTCCAATAATACACTCCAGTACTATACTCCAGTAGTACACTCCATTACTATACTCTAGTACTACACTCCAGTACTATACTCCATTACTACACTCCAGTAATATACTCCAGCACTATATGCCAGCATGATACTCCATTACTATACTCCAGTAATATACTCCAGTACTGTACTCCAGTACTATACTCCAGTACTGCACTCCAGTACTATACTCCAGTGCTGTACTCCAGTACTGTACCCCAGTACTATACTCCAGTACTGTACTCCACTACAGTAGTCAGGTGCTATACCACAGTATAATTAAGAGGTACTTGCATGGGTGTGAAAGGCTCCAATTATACCGTTGGAAATTCTAGGAACATAAGTAAGGAATAATGTACTGTGAGCTCCAAGATAAGATGGCGATTGGGCAGTAAGGGTCTTATTCGAGGAGAACTCGGGGAGAACTCGGGGAGCCACCGCAGGTTACCGCTGGCAGCTGAGCAGACAGACAGGTGCATCCAGGGACCAGAGGTCTGCAGGTGAGAGCCGGCAGAACTCTGACGCTGAAGCAGAACCATCTGAGCCAGTGGAAGACCGGCAGTAGATGTACTACTGAGGTGATCAGTGGGATGAGGATCAGCCTGTGTCAGGAACAAGAGTTGATGGGCAGCAGGTGGAGCTGAACGAGCTGCACACACACACCAGACACGCCCACCAGCACAGGGACACGCCCACCGGCACAGGGACACGCCCACCAGCACAGGGACACGCCCACCAGCACAGGGAAACTCAGATAGTTTCAGAGGTATATTCATGTGTGTGTGTGTGTGTGTGTGTGTGTGTGTGTGTGTGTGTGTGTCGTCTGTTTGTATTTCTGTGTTCCTCTATGACATGGTAGATTATTGTCTCAGAGGAGGTGGACTAAATGAAAACCAGGAATGTAATAAATATAATTAGGACTGGAGCAGAAAACACCTTCTTGGTAATTACTGTTGGAAGTACAGAGAGACGGAGTAATTCAGCACACTCCTCTTCCTGTTTGTTCTGGAGAGGATCTACAAACAAAAATAGAACAAGCTTTTCAAAGTTATTAACTAAACAAAGTGACTTTTTGGTGGTACTTTTTATGAGCTATTTGCTCGACCTATTTTAAGTGGGATGAATCTTGAGTTAATTGTTCGCACTGATTTAGAGGTGAGATGATAAGATCAAGAAATTCTTTTTTTTTACCACATGACTGCAGATATTTACTGCAGCTGTGGTCAAAAGGTCATTTCTGTCATGGCAAAAGAGGACGGTTTTGACAAGGACACATGGTAATCACTGAAAGGGGATGAGAAAGAGGTACAAATGTTTTCCAACAATTTGTTCAAGCAAATTCAGCCGTACCGCTGCTGCGATGTCCTGAGCAGCTCTGGTGGAATCAGAGTTTTCACACTTGGTCCCTTTTCAAAATGAACTCAGAGTAATTAGTCAGCGTTTTTGCACATATGTGACCCAAACGGCAACCAACCCACCATCTTGTTAGTTCGGAGCGGTTTGGAGCAGGAAGTGACCATATTTGGACGAGCTGGGGGAGGAGCCAGCGGTGGATCTGACCGATCTGATCGGAAACCTGACGATACTACGTCCCGCCCACCGATAGCTGTAACCTGACTGCACCACAGACCTGTCAATCAAACAGACACGCCCCCAAAAACAGGTCTTCTTGAATCTTCTTTTCTAATGAATGAGGGATTATTTTCAGGAGAGTCCATACGAACGTTCCTTCCTCTGTTGTGGTATTCACAACATTGGACCTTAAAAAATGTCACTATGCTCTGAGTTTACGAGTTGTGTTTTTACTGACAGTGAAAATGGCAGAGGCTGTAGAAGTTCAGCTTTTGTTGGACATTAAGCTATTTTATTGTAATATTTTTGTCACAGAGTTTTTCTTTGTAGTTTAATACGTCTGAGAAAACTGGTAAAAGTCCCAGTAGCCTAATATTTTCCCTTTGTCATTATGTCTTTGCATTTCCTGCAATACGTTACCCATCCACTAGTTTGCTGTGACTTCTATAAACTGTCCACGTTGCCGTTGCTTAGCAGCGGCGTTTTCACCACCTAACAACTTGAACGTCAAGAAAACGGTGAGGACGACTTCCTGTGTCCCAACCACACGCTCACCAGCTCCACGGCTGCTGGTCAGACTGGAGGACGAGGAGGAGTTGAGGGTAGGATCGTTTTGTTTTTGACCTTTTTGAAATCTGGACCTTTTCCTGGTCTTGAGGAGTCGATGCATCGGAAGGTCAAAACTGTTCTGTCAGCATGTGAAGGACTTAATGTGATGTTGAAATCTCATTGCTGCTGTAGATTTATCCTGAATGCTATGAAACTGATCATAAAATGAACTTTGTTAAAAAGTGCTAATTTTAATAATAAGTAGGTTGAAAGACTAATAAAAACCATCATCAAGAGCTTGAGTTGAGTGAAGCCAGTGGAACAACGCGTCTGTAAATCAGCCCAGTTGATCATTTTAACGGTAGTTCACACTGCAGTCGCTCCCTGCAGGTGGTGAGGCAGCGACACAATGAATCCTCCTTCCAGCAGACAGCCGGCGATGACACACCTGCTGGCCGTTGTTTGACGTTTGATCCAGAACAAAGCCTCTTTTATCCTCAACAAAACAGAAGGTTTATGATCATCAATAACAACAACAACAACAACAACAAAAGATTAAAACTGATGTCAGCAATGAGTGAAGTCATAACTGGAAATATATTGTTCCAAGAGTCAGAAGATTTGACCTCTTGCATGTTCCCAAGCGATACAAAACATCTGTGCTGCACTAATCATGACTGTTTCCTCACATACAACTGCAACTATTGAAATGCATTATTACATAAATATGAGTTCAGCATC